>NW_016690190.1:416335-574749 GCF_001604755.1 Lepidothrix coronata
AAAGAGACAGATTGTTGATGTTACAAAATGTACTTTGTCTCAGATATGTCTTTGATAGTGAGAAGTGAAGTTCTTTCCCAGTTTCACATTTATATTCTTCAATGAGCTCTGAAGCCAGCAGATTTGGCTTCAGTTATCAGCCTAGAAGTGTAGAACTTTTTTTCTGTCATTTTAAAAAAAGAAATAAACAAACAAACACATTAGAGAAATTGTAAGAAACCTTTCTTTGACCACTGCATGTTAAGCACCCTTTGCTGCTTGGGTTGCCAAGGCTCTTGGGGTGAACAGACTAAGCCCAAGCAAGCTTGTATCCCACTGGAAAATTCTGTTTCTTCACATTGCTGTGACCAATTTCCTAGTACATTAACACAGTACTCTGCTCATCTCCTGGGGATACAATCACATTCCTCACACCTTGTGGTACACGCCGTTCCTGGTTCCTGATGTGCTCTCACAGTGCTATCCCTGCTTCCTCCCCTGTGGCCACATGGAAGTGTAGGCATCTCAGAAGTCAATTCTTCAACTGGCAGGCTGTGTCTGCAGAGGAATACTAGCGATTTGCAACCACTACCCTACCCTATACCGCTTGACCCCTATGGCTGAGGTAGTGCAGCAGCCCTCCCACCACATTGAGGCCTTGCTGCAGCTCTCTCATTATAACTCTGCTTGCAGAGTGGTGAAAATAAACACAGTGGCTCAGAAATAAATGACACACAGCAAGCATTTCTCCTGCTGCTGTTTCCTCTAATATGTGGTGCTCATACCTTGTATCTAAGCAACCCCTATCTCTTGATTTTTGATTGACAGGCCATCTCTCCTGCTATCCATGTCTGGGTGTTGATAGCAACAGTTCTTACTGACAGTTCTCCACTTATTTGGCCAGCTGTTTGCAGAGTATCGATCGTTTGAAAGAAGCTAGAGCAGCCCCACCTTATTTATATATAACCTCCCTCCTTCCCTTGACCTTGCTCAGAGTTGAGGAGCAGCCTTGTACAACACGGCCGTCCCAGCAGTAACACACTGTAGGATGTTCCTGGGGTGGAGCATCCTGCCAAAGCCACGTTTCTCCACTGGCAGTAGGTGCAGCCAGGATTCAGGCACACTTCTAGGTGGGGGTGAGCTTTGCAATGAATATGAAGTAGGATGGCAGGTAATAAATCGTCTGCAACAAAAACAAAGAGTGAACCGTGCAGTCCCAGAACCTATATGGAAGCGATACGTCTGTCATCAGCCTGCAGGTTACAGCCCAGGTGCTAACAGGGCGGGATATTTATTACTTCATTATTATTTGCAGTAAGTCAATCCAGCATTTAATTAATGCCCCACTCTCTTCCCCCAGCCATTGGCCACAAGGCTTTCTTGAGCATAGATTTGTAAAACTACATGCTGTGCTCAGAAGGGAAATTCAGAAGTGCCTGTGTGAAACCTGCCTGACATCCTAAATACTACTGTGGAAATTCATGGTGTTCTTGGCTGATGGTCTGAGACTTGCCAGAATACCACTCTGTCACATCCCTGATAGTTTTGACCACCGAGTTCCTCTTTAAGATTATGTGTGTGTATAGACATAAATTCCACTGCCTTTCAACTTCCTCTTCCTAAAGTGGCAGCTCTCATTTTAGATTTTTTTGTCTGCTGTTCAGTTCACTCTCTGCAGGAAAGTAGCTGTGTGCCCTCTCATGAGATTCAGCTGGTATGATGGAGATGCTCTGAGCTGAAATGAAGCAGTTGTGAAAAAATACCTCCCCATTCATCTCTGCTGCTTGGCAGAGAAATTAATTGCTGATTAATTCTGTAATCATTCAGCTATGATGATGGTGAGGAGGCCTCTGTAATGTCATTTAAGTTCAAGGATAGTTTCCCTCTCACAATGCTCCCTCATGAAGGAGAATGTGCCAATTTGTCCCAAGTGTGCTGGTAAACTGAAAGTGGAATATGAGTTACTGAGATGATTCTATTCTCATCTATTCTAGTGTGGCTCTATGACAAAAATTTGAAATTTGGAACAGTGATTTATGCTTTCCTAAATTCAATTTGAAGGTATTATCTCAGTTTCCTAGAGGGCATAAGACAAAATTTGAAATGGAAAATGCCTTTAAATGCGCATTCCTCCAAATGAAGTGCTTTCCACCTCATTTCTCTAGAAATGTTGGAAAATATATCTGGATCAGGACTTGTATTAATATGGTGAATTTGAGTCAAAAAAAATTAGATTTTGGAATTTAAAACTTCAGAACATCAAGGATGATTTGAGAAAGTTCTCGTGACTGAGTGATGCAGGCAAAATTTTAACGAAAACAGGCTGTAAGAATGCTCCATTGTGGCAGGGCTGTTACTGCTGTTACTGTCATCAGCAGCACTGAACACCTGGTAGGGCATCAGGGGAGTGGGGTGGGAAGAGCCCATAGCTGAGGGTGGTCCTCGGTTGGAACTGCTTGGGATGTGCACTCCCATGAGAGTGCACTGAGATCATTAGTGCCATGTGGCAACTTCACCTGTATGTGCATGATACAATAAGCCCTAACTCATGGAATCAGCTGGGTTTTTGGGGGGAGTGGGGATTTGTTGTTGTTGTTATGTTGTTAGTTTGTTTTAAAGCAGATCTCTTAAATAAGAGCATTTTTAGTGATTTGTCTCGGCTTACTGAAAACATTTCTTTTTGCCTTCTTAAACAAGCATATACCTAACAAGCCTTTCCAAGCTCGGAGAAACAAATGTGTGCATTACCCTTTATTGATAACACACCACAGCACTTCCCTATATGACACGGGGCACGTTCAGTTTTTCCCAGACAATATCAGTCTGTCATTCTTGGAGAGGATACTGTATGTATAATCCATCCAGAGACAGCTCGTCCAGTTTCCGAAGTTTATTGCTAATGAGGATGCACATAGGATGTAATCACTTGCAGGAGCCTCTGCTTCGGGGTACAGTGAGGCCAGCAGACAAGTAAGCAGCCAATTTTATCTGGCTGTTTGCTCTCCCTTTTATCAGAGCTGCTTGGCTGGGGTTCAAGGGTGTTAGAGGGAACTGCAAAGGCTTTGGCTTGTAGATTTGAGTGACAAGGTGTGAGAGGACATGAGACAAAGCCTAAGAGAAGCAAGAATCTGTGTGTTGAGAGAGGCAGCTTCGCATTTCACTGCAAAAGCTGAAGGTTGATTTTGGTTTTTTTTTTTAAAATCACTAAGGACTACTGGCTGAGCTTTACTGAAGAGATATAGGAAGGCATCATTCCAGTAGGGCTGGTCAAAACTAGCATCCATTTGTAATAAACCCTTTAACCTCATTAATTTGTAGGTACCTTGCTGCTAGTGTGACCTAGCCTCAGCAGGCTGCTGCCACAGATAAAAAGAAAAGGAAAATTACCATGTTTTCATCTAGCGGTGGCTATTTATGGCAGGTGCAGGAAGTTTCCAGTGGGTTGCAGTGGATTTTCGGTGACAGAAGGGAAGAACTATGTAGCAGCCAGGGCATTACAGCAATTCCAAACTAACAGCCCGTTTTACTAGATTAAGTATTAGTTATCTGCCACTCACAGTGAAGTCCTTGACAGCATGTGACACAGAGTACTCTTAGCCCCAAAGAAGACTCAGGTCATGACGTGTATTAGACGAATTTTCCTTGCACTGCTTACGTCGGAGTCGTGCACTGCTGCCGGCTCTGCACGAGTGACAGAGGATTACAGCGTGCCATCTGAGGCATGCAGTGGGACATGAAGTGGTGGCAGGAGATAAGTAAGCTTGAGGATGAGTTGGGTACATGAGGTAGGGTACAGAGCCATACTGAGAAGAGCTGTACAGCTCTGGTGATGTTGCAGCCACAGCTAGCTCAAGCGTCCATGCCAACCGTGCTGTTGCACAGCATTGGTATGGAAGAGGACATGTGTATGAGTTCACTTGTTGGATTTTGATGGTAGGTGAAGGCCAACCAACAGCAGTTGTAAGCCAAATGGCAATCCTGTATCAAACAGTCATTGAAGACAAGAATTTATTATGCCTTCTATTAACCCTTTCCAAATGATGTGAGGGCTCCAGTTTGCTTCTGTTCTATGGCTTCAAGAGGGCTACTGGTTAGAGGAAGTCCCTGTTGGAGCAGGAGCTAGTATTCAGGTGTCACTGGCACAAGTGTCTACCTACCTCACTAGGATCAAGTTGACTTTGCCACCCTTTGACCCCATATTGTTGAGGCAAAGAGCTTCCTTCGTGTAGCCATATCAAAGTGAAGACAGCCTCAACTTCTTCTCTTGGTCTGAGATGACGTAAACTTCCTCTGGTAGAAAGTAGCTTTGGAACTTGCTTTTTGCAGTGGGATAGGTACGTATCTCCAGGCTTCAGTGGTGATGTAGGATGTGTTCAGACATCCCGAGTCGTCTTCACTCTTTAAAGTGTCAGTTTTCAAATGTTGGATCAACTGTGGTGTTTTTTCTTTTCTTTTATTCTGTGCAGTGTTTGAAAATAAAGATAAGATTGTGATCATCATGGAGTATGCAAGTAAAGGAGAGTTGTATGATTACATCAGTGAGAGGCGGCGATTAAGTGAAAGAGAGACAAGACACTTCTTTCGACAAATAGTCTCTGCTGTACATTACTGCCACAAGGTGAGCAAAGGATTTAATATTAAAAAATGCTATTTGAAGGCTGATTACTGACATATTTCAAAGCATATCTGAGTCAACAGCATTCATTATTAAGTATCAGAGCATGTGATTTTATCAGTACAGCAGGAGATCTTCATTAAAAGTGCAACACTGAACTAGTGCCTGTTTTTGAAGACTAATGATGTTCTCCTGTGTTATGGCAGATACCAGCCACTCCCTTACTTTAGCCCTGCATTGCATTTTTGCCTTTGAAATGGTTCTCCTGACATTAAAAAACAAAAATTCCAGCATGAACTAGAGAAGGCATCCCATATAACTTCTACAGCATTTGTATTAATGCACTCAAACAAATGATAGTTTGCAATGTGAATATACTAATGAACAACTTTAGAATAGAAGATACCGTGTATGAAAGAAAAAGCCAAGAGAAAGGTATGAGGTTCACGTATGAGCTTTAGCATTTACTCATTCTGGATAGGTAAAAGTAATTTTTTCAAATGTAGCGGAGATGATGTAGAAAGATACCATTTGCAAATGACCTTATCCATCATGGTACCCACTTGGAATGACAGTTTAAGCAATTAAACCCAAGGTAGCTGACTGGCTGTCATCATGGACTTTCTAACCCTGCTTATGAATCAACCTCATAGAGCCAAAACTTGTATGAAGCTAAATACAATGAGCACCTAACACAATTTTTTAATTTGAATTCTTTAACACTTAAATCTCTACTTGAATTCTGATAAACAGGGGGGGTTTTCAAAGTCCTCACTGCGCAGTGCTGAAAAGCTGCAGCGCCATTCCTGGTGCAGTTGATTTTGCCAAATTTCTTTAAAGAAGACTCTGATTTAAACCCAGCTTGTTTGCTTCCGTCTCTAACGTTTACAGTCCTTCAGGATTTTAACTCCTCCAATCCACATGGCTGCGCACTGGAGGAATGAGGGCTTTCGTAGGCACTAACGTCATTGACAGATATTTTTTTCTGGTGCCTGGGAAGAATATATTGCTTGCACGCAGTGGGGGCAGGATCCAGGATGAAATTAAGTTCCGAAAAGACACCCCCTCGCCCTCCACCCCCCGCCCCCCCTGCTGTTTTAGAGTCTCTGTGGGAGGACAGATTCCAGTCATCCTTCCCATAACCACACACCAAGTGACTAATATAGAGCCTGTCACTAGTCACTGGGCCAGGAGTGTTATGACAGTGAAATCAGCCCTGAAATGTAGATGCAAAGACCACCCTGCCAGCTCACCTTTAATTTTCCCAGTATTTTCTCATGTTCTCTTCCATTTTTTTCTTTCTTGTTTCAGAACGGTGTTGTCCACAGGGACCTAAAATTGGAAAACATCCTTCTTGATGACAATTTTAATATTAAGGTAGGATTCTTTTTCTCCGTTTCTCAGAATGGTTTTGCATGTTTTTTAACATTTTTATCCAAGGTATTAGAAGAACTAGTGTTATGGCAACAGCTACTAAGCAACAGCATCTGGCAAGAGGCTCAGGAGTTTGGAGGTTGGGGAAGGAAGACACCATTGTTACCAGTAATATACACTAAATGAAGTTTTGCATACCTTGGGGGAAAAGGCCCTGTCTTGCCATGCAAGTGCCACGATTCCCGATGCAGCATCTATTTACTGGTAGAAAACACTGAGCATTTCGTGCAGTCAGGTTTATTGTACAAATGATATTATTGCTGGCTGCTTCTCAGGGTAGGAAAAAACTGTTCTGGTCTACAGGGTTCAAGTGCCTCCTACAGAACACTACACAGAATGTTCTTTTGATCATGGCTGGAAAATAAGCAAATAGAGTTTCAAAATAAACCTAGTAAAGCACATGTGCTTCATTAGGAAATGGCCTTGGAACTTCAGACACAAACGTATACTTTGGATAGTGATGTCAGTGATGTCATTTCCATGTCATTTCTCCCCAGTGAAGGCATGGGAATAACTTTTTTTCCCCATCTTTTTCTTTTATTTTTTATAGCTGTATCATTAAGTTAAATAATACAGACATTTCTTTTCCAGTGTAATTCCCTATATATATCCTATATATATTCCTATATAAAATAAGTGTAATTTCCAGGTGGCTGAACCTGTTTCACTTTCAACTTTGTTCCTCCCTGGGTAGCTGGATGTAAGGGTGGCTGGTTGGGCTCATCTATGGGCAAACAAGCAGAGGGATGAAAGCCAGAAGAGTTTCTGCTGATGCTTGAGCATCCTTGTTTAATTAAAAATGCAATCAAGGAGCTACTTGCATAGCCAAATACCTAAATAGCCTGAGTCTTCCTTTTGTCTGCCCTCAAAGCCACGGGGCTGCACGCACTGCCTTCTGCGCTCCATGCTGGAGAGACTGTCTTCATTTTAAGCTGATGTGGAATGAAAATGGAAAGTAACATGTGGTAGCTGCCATCTGTGTAATGCTGATGACAGAAGCTAACTTGGATCAACTAGTGGATTAAAGGCACATAAATATGTGGTTTCCAAAAATAGGCTTTTACAGAAGGCCCATCCAATGCAATATTTGGACGTTTTGCCGTTAGCATCCAGTGTCAGAGCAAACCTCCCCACTCCTGTTCCTACAGGGACACTGGCTGCAGCAGCCAGAGCTGTTCTCAGCAGCGCTGAAAATGAGAAGTAGCCTTTCTGGGACATTGTATACGAATCAGACTTCCGCAGGCAGGATGACCTTTCTTTCCACATTGCATGCTAAACTATCTTCCCAGCTAATCAGAGAATTCTTGAGAGAAAAGAGGAATTTGAGGAATTCGCTAGCTGCCGTGGGCTGGATGTCTGCACTGTGGTCCTCATATGCAAAACCAATCACTTCCCCAAACCTCTGGGGAGCTCAGCTTTGTTGGAAGGCTCCACTCCTGCCTCTCTCTTCCTTGTGGGAGTCTAATCCTCCTGTTGGTAGAACAGGAGGACAGAGCAGGGACAGGTAGCTTTGTGTTCAATTCAGACCATGGAGCTGATCCAGAGGCTTCAGAACCACAGATGCATTCCAGCTGCCGTAGTGAGTGGCACTGCTGTGGGAGAGGTTCATGTATCTGTACCTCCCCACATACCTTCCTATCATTTGGACCTTTTTTTGTTGAGGGTTTCCCTTTCCTGACTTGTGCTGTGTTTAAGCTGCTGTGTAGGTATTTTGCCTATTTCCAGTTACTTTTCTCAGGTACTTCTCTTCAGTCTTAAGGCCTCTGAGCAGGCATGGGCAAGTGGCTGCAAGCTTCCTTGCTGTCCCCTACTACCTATATTTGCAAAGGATCTCATGAAACTGAAAAACAGACTGAACTTGTAGATATTTCATACATTTTACGATCAATAGTGTTTGAATTTTGATTGTTTCAGGAGGTGGCTTTTGGTGTGGTTTTCCATTTTCTCCATGTTCTGTTTTTTTACACCTTATGGCTAAAGTCAGCTCTGAATACTCAATGTTAAGCATACTGCCACTATTTCCCTGGTTCTGAAGCTTTGAATATGTTACTGTGGTTTCTATGTTACTTGCACAGAATTTTACTTCCCACATTTTTTTTGTTTCACTAAACAGTAACCGTTGCCAAGGAAACACATATGGAACTGTAAATTATTTATTAGGAGTAAATTTATCAGGTCCTCGTTCTGAGAATATTTGTATGTGTTTTATTCAGGCAGAAAAAAAAATTGGGGTTTGGTATTGACTGATGGCTTCAAATACTCAGTGGAAGGCATTTTCTGGAAATGGAGTGATAGTCTTATCTGTGCTTTCCTAATATTTATATTTCATTCAGTGGATTACAAACAGATACAAAATTGGCAGTTTGATTTAAAAAATAAGAAAATTAAAGGAATCCCTTTATTCTTGGGTACAATGTGCAATTAAATAGATGATTTTGAAGAAGCCAGTGATCTATACATTATGATTTCCAAAAACATGTCATAGTAATATGAAGAAAAAATAAGATGTTGTAAAAATACATCCCTGTATAGCAGCTTAAACAATACTTTTAAAACAGGAAATAAAGAGGACAAGTAATCCATTAGAAATTATTATCTGACCTGAAAGGGCCCCAAGCCATTTTACATAATACTAACTTGGAAAGCATTCTTAAGTTTTAGCTAATTAAGTGAAGGTCAAGAAGGAGTGTATGGAGACATAATCAGCTTTTTTTATTTTTAAGAGTTACATGGTGAGTAAAAGTCTCTGGAAACAGTCATGTGTTAGAGTACAGCAATTAGGAAACACCGGTGTGCGGAAGCTGACAAAAAATTACACATTTTGAAGAGTTAGGTTTTTTAGGGACTTGGTGTATGTGGTACTATTTCCTGCAAACTATTACATAAAACCCCTAAATGCAGCAAGCATAAGTGAATAAAAGGAGTTTTAAACACTTGTGAGACTGAACACACATGCATATCTATGGCATACATGAAGTTCATCCAGCCAATTAATCCCACAATACCTTGCCTTGCTCCCCAGATGCACACCCAACTATGTAGCAGAATCCCGGAGCTACATAGTGTTTCTCCTGGGATCTAGCCTGTCTGTGGAGGTCAATAGTGGGGCAGAGTCTTAGAGCTAAATCTTACTAAGACACTGCAGCCTCCCAGGCCAGAGGAGTGTTATTTGCTTTCTTACCTTGTTGTCATGGTGCCATGTTCTTTACAGAAATAACATGGCAAAGGGTTTCTGGAGCATGTACAAGCTCTGCCACATTCATGTGCCAGATGGTAATATCACCACCTTAAAATTTACTCCTTTCAGCTGCCTGCACTTGGTGACTTCCACCCTACAGCTGTAGGCAGCTTGGAGCTGCCCCCTCTGCTCATCCTGGGTTCCTGGGGTGGGTACAGCTGCTGCCCCTGCCATGCAGTGGCAGAGCAGCCTCTCACTGGCATTGTCATCCCATCAAGAGGATGTAATCATTCATCATCCTAACACAGCTGGAGGTGGACAGGGTCAGACAGGCAGGAGGGCTAAGGCAGTTCCAAAGCATTGAAAAAGCTGCCCTTTGTGGGAAGATATTCATGATGGCTTCAGCATTTGCCTTCGGTGGTCTTTAAAAAAGCCTTCTGGTGGTGCCTTCTCTTCATTAGTTTTGAAAGGATGAAGCATGCTAGGTTTTGATTTATTGCAGCTATGGATTTACTAGAAGAAATAGCAGCGGGGCAAGTATGTAGCTGCCTCCATTTGCCCATAGCTCCTGCAGTTTAGTCTGATAAGAACCATATGTCCCCAAGCACTGCAGTTCTCCCGAGTGCCTAAATCTCCAAAACTGCATGCAAGGAGGTGGAGAGCAACTGCTGTCTAGTGTGGCAGGTGTGGAGTTAATGCCTCTTGCTGGACTATCCAAATACTGTGTTCCTCCCCCATGCCATAGGCTGCCCCCAGGGACACCTCTGTCACGCAGCCTGGCTCGATGGAGGGGCCTCCTTGTTCACGGTAGGGCTGTGGCGGCTCCTGGGCTGGGAATTGCACCTAAAAGAGACGTCTAGCAGAGGTTGACGTAAACCATATGATCAACCCCAAAGTGATAGAAGGAGAGAAAAATGCAAGTATAATAGTAACATAATCCTACTAACTGCACCTTCTCTTGGGCTAGTAAGGGGACACCAATCAGACTAACCACTAAAAACCCATGAGGGTTTCGTATATACAGAGTAAGTGTATGTAACTGGGATTTACCTTGCCGGAAGTCTCACCGACTGCACATAGATTTCATGTGCTTTAAGAGACCTAATTATTTCTCTATCTGCAGTACAGAAAGACAGATTTTTAAGTGGGATAGAACTGACAATTTCCATGAGTGTGAACTTTGTGGAATTTGTATTCCACACTTTAACAATAAATTACATCTGGTTTATCACAGCTAACAGTAAATATGAAACATACACTGCTGAAGTGAGGGGAATAAAACTCTACTTCCTGGCTCCTCCTAATTTAGGAAGTTTTTTTGACTTGATGCCTTAGTTCCATTTAAGTGCCAAGAACATGAAGTAATGTTGGCTTCTATTAATCTTGTTTTGGGGGGCATGACAGTTTTAATGGGAAAAGCTGATAAACATCAGTCTGTGAGTATGGGAGTGGACTGTAACATAAATACTCTTTTCCTGAATGGTCAAAAGGAAAACATGAATGCCCAAGTCTGAGTTTCTTAGAGTGAACAATGGTATGCATATCCCTATATGTATATATTCGTGGACATCCACTCGCATTTTATACATTCCATGGTGTTAAGGGAATGTATTTTCATAAGGAATCACACTGTGCAGTGTTTGTCCTTGTCTTAGCTGCATCCTGAACTAAAATAAAAATCAATGACCAGCACGAATTTTTAACACTGAAATGATCCCATTCTTCCCCTGATTGACAGGGCACACTTCATAAGGCTTAAAACCAACTTCCTGCAAGCCAGGCAGGGTGACTTGATAAGAAAGTGGAATTCAGGGCAATTAAGTGCAATCTGAGCCATGAGAATATGTTTGCAGACTGCAATTGTACACCAGCTGTTTTCAATGACATTCCAGCCATACAATGAAGATTTTACAAACCGCATTTATTTAAGGGTTGAATTTTCTGCTGAGGGTTGATAATACACTGTTGGAGGGACTGAGTGAATTCAATCTATGAATTCAATCTCTCCTAGTGAGATGAATTAACATTAATGAACAGGAATCAGCTGCTCTTTGAGCAGGATGAGTCCAAATTGTTGATGAAACACCTGCACAAGCAGAACATCAAAATAGGAGAGGGTAAAGCATGAAATCTTGTATCTGACCTGTGACTTTAAAATTTGTGTGAAAACGATGTTTTAAAAAAAAGTTTATGTTTCTAACATGACAGTATCTAACAGCTATATATGTATCTACTTATGAAGTGTATATAGGTTTCTGTTTTGGTCTTGACTATGTCATGTTTCAGTGTAGCTGTAGAAGTTTAGATAGTAGAGACAAAGACTTTACCTCTCCTGAGAGGTCACTAAATGTTGCAATTCAACAGTTATTAGAGGCTCCAATGATGAACATTCTAGAAAACCAGAAGTGAATGATGCTGCTGGTAAATCCTTTCTTTTCCGTTCACTTTGTGTTTCCATGAATTTTTGTCTTGTGAAAATTCCTGGGATTTAATTTCTTTCTGGTAGAAAATACAAGAATAAAGTGAAGAAAACCCAGACAAAACTCCTATCTCTTATAGCTCTAATACCTTTTTAATGCCTGTGCTTTATGTCTTTTATGTGTGCCTTATGTCAATAGTGGGCAGTAATGCAGGTATCTTTGCAAAGCAGAAGCATTTGGGTTTTAAACAAGTAAAAAAATGAGATGTGTTGCCTTGTGCTAGAGAAACAAAGAAAATGCAAAGGTTGTGGGAGTATTCAGTGTTGCTATCCTCAGCCTTTGTTTTGTAAGAACAAGAACAGAGAATTGAAGTAAACAAAATATTTGGACCTGATCCTGCAATTCCTACGTGGGCAAAATTCCCAATAGTCTCAAGGGAAGTTTTGTTTGTGTTGGGAAAACCAGATTTGGGCCCATTGTTTCCAGTTAGGAATCAGACTTATGTTTATCACCTCGTGATAGACATCTCATGGGCTTAACAGCTCAGCTTCCTCAGCCTGGTGTCCCTGAATCTGGAAGAGTTAGCAACTGCCTCACTTTCTATCTCATTCAAGCATAGCTATGTTCCAGATGATTTCAAAAATTACTTTCTTCTGTAAGGCTTAGTTTCCTGCAACATTCCTGCCTCACTCCTCCTGTTGAGTTTAAAGGTCTTGACTTTTGGCTTGCGTGTGTGTGATAAGAAGGGTGGTACTTTCTATTTGCTTTCCTTTGGTATTAATGATTAAACAAGATGAAAAGCAATCAGTGGACAGCAGGCCCAGTGCCTCACAGTATGAAATTGTTTTTTCAAGCATATGCAGTTCATCCAGGATAAAATTACTGACTGATGGTTACAGTTTACCTGTCTGTAAATGGTACCAAAGCATCCTGGTCCCTGACTGGGAGGATTTAACCTGTGAATCTTTCTTCTCTGAAAGGTCTGTAGAGAGGAAAGTCAAAAAATGATAGAATAATGGGTTGGCCAGGGAACCTGAGAGATTATCCACATCAAGATCCCTGCACTACAGCAGAGTCAAATATAGCTAAGTCTTTCCTGGAAAAGGATTTTTTTGTTTCTTTAAGATATAATTATTACTACAGAGGCCTTTTGCAATTCTATTTGCAGATTGCTGATTTTGGACTCTCCAACCTTTATCATAAAGACAAGTTTCTGCAGACCTTTTGTGGAAGCCCACTGTATGCTTCCCCTGAAATAGTTAATGGACGACCTTACAGAGGCCCAGAGGTAAGAAGGGTCAGCTTTTCTGTGCTGGTATGGGGATGTCTTTGATGATAATGTTCTTGAGGGTTAGTCTTACTGCGAATGTTATTGTATGTGTGAGTTCGCTCAGGTCTGTCCTGTATTTAAAGTTCTCAAGCTGCCTTAGTTTGCTTTTGTTTGCTTTGCCTGTGAGTGGGTAGTGAGGTGTTAGATACCAGTTTGCCCACCAGCAGGTGCAGCTGGACATGACGCTGCTCTTGTGGTGCTAATGGCAGGGAGAAGGGCAGGGATCAGCTTCCCTGGGCTTCACACGTGTTGTGTCTGTATTTCAGGTTGACAGCTGGGCCCTTGGTGTATTGCTTTATACTCTGGTTTATGGAACGATGCCCTTTGATGGCTTCGATCACAAAAATCTCATCAGGCAGATCAGCAGTGGAGAATATCGTGAGCCAACACAGACCTCAGGTATGTAAAAGGAGGGAGGGCCGTGTACTGAGCTGACAGGAGTTCAGGATGGAGAGTTTGTCTGGTCCCTTCCAACATGTTTTGGTGTCATATTAGAATGATGCAGAAAAAAAAAATCTCATCCCCTACTGACTTCATCTACTGTAAATGCCCATCTGGATACAGCATTTACCAAAAGCCCTTTTAAAATTACAATTCTGTAGCAGATAGATTTTGTTCCCTTGGGGAAGCTGTAGCAGGCTCTTTTAACTAGATGTGTGACAGTGAAAGGTCTGTTAGCTATTGCAAGTGGAGTTGTTCAGAGAAGCTTTAAACTGATACAACATACTAGTACAGATCAATCCTCTAACTACACTGTGGTATATCACAGCAGAGAGATGATGAATGGTCAGAGCAACACAGTCTCCTATTCAAGAAAGCAGGCCAAAATCTGAATTAATGCCACTATGTTCGCATTGACTTCTACTTAGATGATAACACATTAAGCAGTCACCTGACAGAAAAGCATCAACTAAGTCTGGGTCATTGATTATAATGATTCCTTCCGGCCTTAAATATCTATGTATACATTATATTTAAATAAATATTTATCTTATATCAGTTGTTTGCTATCCCTTTCAATTTTCTGTCTTCTTGCTCTCTGTATGAAAATAAACCCTTAAAATACACAGAAGACTACTGTTAATGGAAAAATAAATAGAAAAGCAAATATCCCAATTCACCTTTGTTTTCCTCTAAGTTTTTCATTATTAGTGTCAATTGGTTGGTGACTTCCTTCAGTAATATGGAGCTATTCACTTTCTAATACACTACAAATACTAATTTATTTGATAGCCCCGTGTACATTTCTCAGAGTGAATCATATTCTTCTGATGAGAAGTAATACTCAAATGCATTTTCTGTCATTGATTGATGGACAAAGCCTTGCCCTCTTTCACTTCTCCTGTTGTAAAGGGCGTTATTTTTGTGCATTTGATTGGCTTCACACTTCCAATTTAAACTGACAAAGCTAACAATGCTCATGTTCTAAAAATTTTGTATGCCATTCTTCATCCATAGATGCTCGTGGTCTTATCAGATGGATGCTGATGGTGAACCCTGAACGCCGGGCAACCATTAAAGACATTGCCAACCACTGGTGGGTTAACTGGGGCTACAAGAGTAGTGTTTGTGACTGTGATGCCATGAGGGACTCTGAGTCCCCATTGCTGGCAAGATTCATTGATTGGCATCATCGTTCTACTGGCCTCCAACCAGAGACTGATACCAAAATGAAGTGCCTTTCTAAGCCCAAAGGTCCTGAAGTCACACTAGAGAGACAAAGATCTCTGAAAAAATCAAAAAAGGAAAATGACATTGCACAGTCCATCCAGGAAGGAGGAGCTGAAAATGCAACCAAACCCACTTCCAAGAGACCCAAAGGCATCCTGAAGAAAAGGAGCAACAGTGAGCATCGATCTCACAGTGCAGGTTTCATTGAAGGAGTGGTCAGCCCAGTGTTACCCTCTGCTTTTAAGCTGGAGCAAGAGTTGTGTAGGACTGGCGTAGCCATTAAAAGTGTTGTGGAGGTAGAGGTAACTGGCAAATACGGCACTAAGCAGTCTTCACTCATGCCAAAAAAAGGAATCTTAAAGAAGACTCAACAGAGGGAGTCTGGCTATTACTCCTCTCCAGAACGAAGTGAATCTTCTGAACTCTTGGACAATAATGATGAGACGGTAAATAGTGACACTTCTCCAGGGGTCACAGAGCCATCCAGAAATGGGTCTTACAGCCATTCCTGCAGGCGTAAGGGCATCTTGAAACACAACAGCAAGTATTCTCCCAGCAGCACTGAATCTGCTTTGATTAGCCCTGACACACCAACACTGGAGGCCATGGAAGAAGCGATCCTGCCTGGAGATGCATTACCTCGAAGTTACAGTCGCCCTTCCAGCGTGATTAGTGATGACAGTATTTTGTCCAGTGACTCATTTGATTTGCTGGATTTGCAAGAGAACAGGCCAAACAGACAGAGAATACGGAGCTGTGTCTCTGCTGAAAATTTCCTCCAGATCCAAGACTTCGAAGGACTTCAGAACCGCCCACGGCCACAGTATCTAAAGCGTTATCGTAACCGTCTGGGGGACAGCAGCTTTTCTCTTCTCACAGACATGGATGATGTGACTCAGGTCTACAAGAAAGCCCTAGAGATCTGCAACAAGCTCAACTAGTGGAGGGAAGATGGAAAAGGAGGGAAGGGAGGTTTTCTGTGTACCTTTATGATGGAGTAAGCCAGGTCACTGATTTGCTGACAATGGTAGGTTTTGCTTCAGAGGTGCTGACTGTACCTACTTAGCTGAACTTCTAGTAAAGTAGCCCCAAAGCCATCTCACACTTCTCTAATCTTGTGCCCTCAAAATATTACCTACCTGACCAGAGAAAAACCTTTGGTCTTTGTGTCTGTGAGGAAAGCACATCAGGAGCTAGCTGGCAAAAGCATCAAGATTTGATGGCTCTAAGTCAGACAGAATTAAAACTGGAAGTGAGGGATACATGTTTTGAGATGTTTCTAATTAATATCAGTTAAGCTTTATCAAGAGATGAGCTGAATTCTTCAAGTCCGATTTGGATGCCTTTTAGAAAGAGAGGCTTTATTTCCCCCTGAAGTTATTCATCTGAATACAGTTATTGCACAGTGGGGATCTTTGGCTTGCATTATGCAGCAGGCCAGGCTAGGTAGTCACCATGGTCCCTTCCACCAGAGTGACCTGAGAGGTTCTGAACATGTTCTGGGACAGATAATCTGAGAGACTTGCCCCAGAAAAACACCCCATGAGGTGTTTGTGGACAAGTGATGGAGCAGACATTCAGATCTGGACTCTCCCACAGGGTCCAAAGCCATTGCTCTTCAGTGAGCAGAAAGTTCTAAAATTGTTTCCAACTACTGCTCCTACTAGCAAAAAGAGAGCCACAGAAACAATAAAGGGATCTGGAAGGAAGGGATGTTATCAGCAGCTAAATGACCTTTTAAGGCATTTCAACCCATGTGTTCCACTTGTGACTCTTTCAAAATGGCCAGCCAGATGAATGCCCAGATAAAGATGGATCTGACAAAGGATCTCAACAGTTAGCTGACCCTCCAATCTAGAGTTCAGTCACTGTCAGCAAATGGTGCCACCTTGCTGCTAGCTTGTAGTATTTGGGAGTGACAGGTAGTTTGTGACCTGAATGTTAGGTAAGGAAAAGGTTGTAGCATGTAGGAAACAGATAGAGGTCAGAAAGTTAGTGGGAAGATGCCTTTCTCTGTATGAAAATGTTTTTAGGTAGGTGGTAATGGAGCAGAAAGAATTGAGCCATGAAATGATAATGTTAGGTTTAATAACAGAGTTAGCAGACCTGCTTCTATCCTAGTGTAGCTGGTACTGAGTGTGCAATGACACCAGTTTGAAAAAAAAAAAGGATACGTGTTTGTGTTCTCAGATATCCAACAATCCAGACCGAAGGCTTCAACTCCCATAAAGGTACCACATGGGTCTACTGGATTACCTGAATGTAAGCCTATGTCAGAAAGGCACTGTGTGTTTGACAGGCCTGGGCAAACTGGAATATTCAGGCCCATTTCAGTCTCATTTCCGTGAGCACATAGCCCCTGGCTTTCTTGGAGGTGCACTGGTGTGATTAAATCACAGGTTTCAGCCTATGATGTCAAATGATCCACAGCTGCAAAACTTGCATGTACATGCATACCCAGAGCAGAGGTGCATGGGGCAAGTTCTGATCTCACTCCTGCCCTGAAACTGGAACTGAAAGCAGAATTTGACCCACTGTGTCCCAAATCCTAGAGGTGGTGCAGAAACGGAATAGAGTTCCTCTGGGGATTCCTTGGGAATTGGAGATAACTCCATAAATCATTGGCATCTGAAGCAGGAAGCTATTTCACTTGCAGATTCCTTATTCAGTGTATCATGGTGTTAAGTCTGGTGGTTCCTCCTAAAACTCAACTGGGCTGCCTAGCATAAAGATGAACCAACTTGAGTTTCCTAAATCAGTTAATCTGCCTCTATGGAGAACCTTTACTTATTACTTAATTCCTTACACTGGACCAAATTTGGCTCTGAAATAAATGGCATCAATACCATGAAATCTCTGAGAGACATGCTCTCAAGCAGTCAAGTGAAATCTGGCTCACTGTTGTTTGCCTAGGAAGGGCAACTGCAAGTCACTTCTCTGCAGATGTGTACCTCTCTGTATGATAGTCAGACATCTCAACTTCTCTCACAAGCCCTGCATGTGCTCTTTTAGCCCATCCCAAACCAACACCCCATTTTGCAGTGTATCGAGTTAACAGGTTTGCTGTGGTGCATTTTAAAACAACTCAGCATAGTCTCCATGGCCTTTCTGAAACAAGGGTGGATGTGCCTTGCAGCCATGGCTTTTAACCCGTGCCCTGGAGTGTAAGAGCTATGTCCTTAGCTGGTGTGAATTAGCGCTGTCCCGCTGACATGCTGGAGCATCACTTCGGTGGGGTTACGCTGATTGACACCTTCCCTGCACGTGTGGCACTAAACCTTGAATGGACTTATAGAGGTTTCAGGATGAAGGGAAGGGAACTCAGCGAGCCATGGCAGGGAAGTGAGGAGCACCCCAAAGGCTCCTATCTCCCGAGGCTTTTGCCCAGGCCTGCTTCCTTGTGTACAAATGTGAATGAGTGAGTGACTGCTTGCTGCCAAACTGGAAATGTCATGTAGGGATTTACTGGCATGTTACTGGCATGTTACATGTTTACTGGCATGTTATCATTCCTAGAAGAGAAGAAAAAAAAAAACTTGACTGCACATTGTTATTATTAGTGTTGTGATTCTTATTTAATTTTTTTGTAATACAAAGTCGACTTTTTTATTTGAATTTTTTTTTTTTTATTTATTGGTCTGAAAGCCATTTCAAAGGTATAATAATATATTTGGTGTAATTTAATTGGTGCAACATTATTTTACAGCTCCGGCCAAAATTGTTTGGTGTTATTTTTTGGGTTTTTTTGTTTTTTTCTCCCAATCCTTGGTTGGTTTGAGCTCTATGAGGCACACAGGGAAAAACGCTGGATAATCACCCAAAGTGTTTGTATTTTTAATCTGATACTGTTTTTTATTAAATAAAATGAAGTTAATGTAACTGTGAAGAGTCTCTCTCTCTCCCTTTTTTATTGTACATCAGCATAAGCCAATGCCAAATGGTAATGAACTTGTCATGCAGAAATACAGCAGCATCTCAGCACTTTGTACCAAGTTGTTTATGCAAAGCTTCTTGGCTCGTTTGTACATTTGAATATAATGTGGGTGGCCACAGACACTCCCGTGCTACGAACTGTTTGGCACTACAAAGCACCCAGAGCTTTCAGCTGTGGAAATGTTTGGTGGAGAATAGCTGACTGGGGTTTTTCTGTTTGAGATAAATGAGGTTTGTGGGCCAGGTGTGCTGTAGGTGAGGCAGAGCTGGCTGGCTGAGCAGACACAGCATAACTCATTTGTAGCCCGGAGACAGACGGTCATGGTCCTTTTTCCTCTATTGGGAAGAGGGGACAGTTTATTGACAATGTACCTGTAGGTAAAATGTAGGGGTTTAGAGCAATTATTTGAGAAAAAAAAACTGATGGCCAACCGCTGCTGTCAAATGTGAGTTGATTTCACTCAGATGGCTTTGAGCAGCCAGCATAATCAGCTAGTGAGAGGGAAAAAGGGGAGTCAGTTTTCATTTTTTTGGAGTCCCCATGATAACCAGAAGGCTTTAGATTGTTTTTCTTGGAAAACAGATGGGCATCATAAGGGAAGCTGGGTGTTAGGTATGCTGTGTGTGCTGGGGACTTGTTAAAATAAAGGAAATGGTTGGCAATGTCTTCATGTTGGCTCTGAGCAAGACACCATTAAACTTCACCTTTGATGCAGCCAGCCAAGATACCTGTAGTGTATATTCTGCTTTTTAAATTACAGGCAGTTTGGATCAGGATCCGAGGTTTGGATATCATGAAAAAAAAGGCTTTTTTTTCCTGATTCATTTTCTCTCTCTAGCTTTTTAATGCCAGAAACCATGGCTGTAGGTGCTAGATTTCTTACTTATGACCACTTAAAAACCACTGGGAATAAAGGGAAAAAGCCAATGATGCAGAAAGGCAAACAGCCGTTAATACATTACAAAGGGAATGATTATCTGCTATGTGCTAATTGAGTCAGGAATTATATGGTGTATATTCAAAGTCAGCACACGTGTTCTTGTACCTGAGGTGAAGAAAGTCTAATTGTGTGGGTGCTGGGTGGTGGAAAATGTACTGTAAGTCTCCTCTGTAATAGCAATTATGAACCAACTTTTTTTATTTTTTTTTAACACACTATGAAAAAAGGGAAGCTGAGGGCAAACTATTTGTTTCATTTTAAAAATAATGACTTTTAGAAGGTTCTGGATGGCTGGGCACGCTGCGCGTTTGTGGCAGGATCTGAGGAGTAATTATGTACGTGTTTGTACAGCTCTGAGAGTGCGCACTTCTGGGGTGGGGTGGGAGCTGAGAGTCTGATTTTCCTATTTATTACAGTAGATAAGTGTACAGCAATATGCCTTAGCTGAAGTTACATAGTAAGTCCGTAGACAGACCTGGTCTTCTTTCGTGCTTGCTTCATGGGCATTCCAGTGTTTCTCAGGAATCATTGAGTTTTTATGGATTGGGCAAGACAGGAGCAAGGAAGCAAGACAAGCCTTGGGAGCTCCACAGTTGAGTGGCAAAAGCAGTAGTGTGGGTTTTTGCTATACAGCCACAAATAGTTTTGTCCATTATAACCCTTTGTTATACCAATTTCTGATCCTGCAAAGCCTGAGCATGCTTGTGTGTAACATAGTATTGCCAGGGATCCCTCTCACTGCTGTGGTGGGCTTCGCTGAAGTCCAGGGGCCAGCTGACATGGGCAGTGCTGCCTGATGCTGAGCAATGCTTCCATATATCAGTAGGGCACTTGGAGGCCAGCAGAGAAACTTGCAGGACAGCCTGACACTTGCTCCTCCAAGCTCACTGGCCCCAAGCCACTGGTGCAGAGGGAGAGAACTTGTGCCAACACAGCGGGATCTCCCAGTGCTGTCACAGCCTGAGTTGATGCCCATAACCAGCCCATAGTGCTGGCAAGAGAAGCAAAATTCTCAGAGCAAAGTGATACAGCAGAATTTCTGGCCATAAAAGTTTGCACTTGGTGTGTAGTTGCGCCTCTTCTCACAGAAGAGACTGGTCTCTGCTTAGAGAATCCAGGGACTGTGAGAGCAAGGCTTTAAATTGGAGGGAAGAGATGGCATTTTTAGTTATTGCAGACAAGTGTATTTACAGATAAATTTGCTAGTGACTCCATAAGCATGTTTAATAGTAAACTTCACGACAGCAGAGTCTCAATTATAGCTACAGGGTAAGTCATAACCAGCCTAATGAAGGGAGAAGTCCAATACTCATGTAAATTTGGTGTATATGAGAAGATTATCAGTTCAGTTAAACATCTTGGTGATTCACAGCTCTTTTTAATGAGATGCTTCTGGAGACAAATCTGCAGGAATGCTTTTGTTGAGCCAACAGAAACTCTAGTGTTTGAATCAGCCCAGGGTCTCTGGTACCTGTCCCCAGGGTCAGTGGTTTCAGTTAAAAGTTTTACCACAGAAGAGAACAAGCCGTGTTTCCACTGGATTGATGGTATTTAGAATTCAACTAGGGCTTTTTTCTTTTTTTATTGTCTGGTGGAGCTGTCTTTTCCTCCTTGCCAAACCAAGACATCTTTCTCATAAAAGACTGAGTAATTTGGCTGGAGAAGCAACTTTTTTGGACAGATGATCTGAGCATTTTGTTTCTGGCTATCTCTCTCTAGCCCTTACTCCCGACCCCATATTTCCTGGAATTTCATCAGTGCAGAAAGCCCTTTGATTTGCATGTCATCTGGCCATACAGAGCCCTGAACTTTTAAGGAAATTATATTTATTTGCACTTATGCTTAATTATTCCTTGGAAAAGCATTTTACAAGACAATTTTATGTATCACCAGAAGATTCTCCATACCAATACAAATGCTGGGCTTAGAGCTCACACAGAATTGTACCAGGCCCAGGGCCATGAAAGAATTAGATAGCTGACTGCCATCAAAATAAGGAAATCAGCTATGGGTGCTGGCCAGAGGTGCCTTTATAGGTCAGGACATCACCCTACTTCTTCATTCAGGAAAACAGCTCTACTGCCAGTGGGAGCTCTGGTTTTTTTTGACAGTAAGCACCTCTGAAAACTCATGCCTGAGCTTTCTCACAATGCACATCCAGCACTGAAGCCTTTGCTGTCAGACAGCACATGGAAATGTTGGTGTCAACCCGCCTTGACATTTTCTTTTTGCCCTTTTGCCTTTCACTTTAACCTATTTACTTAACAGAAACAACGTCTCTCTCTCTCTCTCTCTCTCTCTCTCTCACGTAGTCCAAATCTTGTTTGCCATCCTGTTTAGTTTTGCTGCATGGACTGTGCAATAGCCTGTCAGGACGGTGGGTTGAACTTTGCTCACAAGGTCCTTTTGCAGCACTAACCCTGGCCGTGGCACAGCCTCTGCTTTGGAGGCTGTTTGGATCCTCCTGCAGCGGCGGCTCTAGTGCTGGTGCTTTGCAGCAGGTAACTTTTCTTCCAGGTGCAGAAACTGTGGGACCTTGAGCTAATAGTGGGGAGCTATCTGGAAGAGACACCATGCTGAGGACAATTACAAAGCTAGGCTGCTAGGACAAATGTGTTAAACCAACCAAATACAAATCCCTAGAAGTTGGTGGTGAGATTATACCCTCCCCAGCAGGAATCCACTCAGAAAACTGTCCTCCTTTCATAGGCTAGGTAGATGCCATTGCATTTAGAAATACAAGGAAGGAATAACTGTAGAACTGTCTGAAAAGCCAGGGAGGAGGGAGCATTTGTCTTGTGGCTCTGCAGTACAGAGAGTTTATTAACAAGCCCTTCCAAATTTCAGCCTTGGAGATAATAGGACAAGACATACTTTAAATAGAACCAAAGGGAAAACAAATTCATAACAGATGTTAGGAAGTATGTAAATATATGTTTATATTTACATATAAAGCCCTAGCCCTCGCCTGCCAGGCGAGATTGCTAGGACCAGAGTGTGTGTCATCATCCCGGCTGCACTGGGAATTGTCGAAAATATTTCTTTAAATGTTCTCTGTTGTTCTCTTCAGCTGCACGTCCCACAGCTTGACGGTTTCATCAGAAGATTCCTTGAGAGGAGGGATCTGCTGCCTGAGAAGAGATCTTTGCTAAATTCCCATACAACTCAGTGTCACAAGGAATGTTCAGTTAGCTCCAGCCCTTCGAAACCCCAAGGTAGTTAAGCCCCTTGCCCGCCCAGTAAAAAATTGTGTCAGAGTGGAAAGAGACAATGGGTAACAGCTGAGTACTACATCCCCAGATGGTGCAAACTGCTGTTGACCCAACATGGACAAGCATCCAGCCTTAAAAAGTAAATTCCTATCATTGTGAAATTGTGGTTGAGTCAGTGGGAATGGCATCAGGCCCCACATGCTCACCATTTGACTTCCCCATATGAAGAGTTCTGTATTTACAAAAGTGGTGTTGGAAATATCTGATGTCTTTAGCCTTACCTTAGCTGGCAGGGGTCTTTCAAATCGTTGACACACTGGGGCATTGTATAAGTTCCTGCTTCCAAGACTTTCAGGAAATGGAACGATTCTTCACCTGAATAGGGATTTTATCATTGGTGGTGATTTTTTAGGAAATAAAAATGTTTTTAATTTCTCAGGACTGTATGACTCAGAGTACTGCTTAGACAACAGGGAGCTTCAGCCCCTTGTAAACAAGACACTTGCAAAGGTCCCAACAGCTTGAGCATTATAGTTCAGTAAATCTGTCATTTCCTAAAGGAAGTGAAGTGGTACTGTGGGTCAAATTTCTAACGTGGTTTTATCCCAGTATATCCCACCATATTAGTCTGGATAGGCATAGAAATTTTTCTCTTTTGACATTAATAGAGAAGACACATACAGCCTAGATAGGTAGCACATGAACAACGTCACCTGGTCTATGAAGAAATAACTGCAGTTGCTTTTTACTACAGCCAAAATGCTGTTTTCTGGAAAGTTCCAAATTATTGTCCTGATCTGGCAATGACTAAGGTAGGTAATTCTGGAAGAAACAAAACTATTATGATTACAGAAAACGAGGCAGAGTGGGGGCTACGTTTCAGCTTGGTGAAAGAGCAGAGGGATGGTCTTCTCTTGCACTAGAGATAAGTGAATAAATTAATTTCCTCCTGGTGTTACATTCTAAAATTGGAGGAGATTTACTGGAACTTTCCTCATTCCGTTTCCCATGGCAAGAACATGTAGTTGGGTTTGCTCACAAGAGTTGCAAATTTGCACCTTGTCACCATTTGCAACAGGACTGCAATATTGCACAGAGAATGGGATCCTGCTTGCTAACTCGAAGAGGGAGAGCTCTCAGAGCCCCTCTAGTGAGCCCTGGTACAAAGACAACTGTGTGAGAGGGATCAGAGTCCTTAATGTGCTTGAATGGGGCTGTCAGGGACAGCTTTTGTTAAAGGTCTGCCATGCAAAGAAAAGAAGATTTGCATATTTTCCCCTCTGACATAAGTGCACTCCCCAACACCTGCAAAAGCACTCTTGCCACAGAAGCCATCTCTAAAAATACTTCAAAAAATACATGTGTTGTGAGCAGACCTGATTGCTTCAAATAGCAGAAAAGCCTTTTTTTGTCAACACACTCACTAGACCTTAATTAAAAATGTACTGTTCCACTGCAAAGTTATCTGGCTTTTCTTCTGGCAAAGCTGGTACTATGGAGACAGGAATTCCCACATCTAGTTTATATGCTTTCCCCCCTTAAACCTTTTCTTCTGAAGTAGCCTTGGTTAAAAGCAGAAGCAAGGTCCTCCAGTTATAGAAACAATACTCAAGTCAGTCTGAGAAATGGAACAAGAATTACATCACTAATGACCAGTCCAAGCTTGTCCACACAGCCTGGCATGAACATTCCACGTCTAGTGGCAAATTCCCAGAAATACTATGAGGCCATACTGACTAACTGCCCCCCAAGAAGGAAATGTGTTGGAAGTATCAGAAAGCTCTAGATTGATTTAGTCCTCTGCCCTGTCGTAGGTACTCTTTGCTACAAACAAACATTGGTTGGCCGGTTTCTCGGAGGACAGAAGAAAGCCTTGGAGGTGCCACAGTCAGTCTGAGAAGTTCAAAAGAGAGATTTGATTTTTCACCACAAAAGTATCCATACTCTCATTCACATGCATGGGAATAGGAAGCCTTTGTTCAGATTGAGACAAGAAGAAATTAACTATTGTTGGAAGGTCATTTCAGCTTGCTTTGAGGGGTGAGGAAGAACTAGAAAAAATAACCAAATGTAGTTGTCTTACCAGTGATTACAAATACTGTCTTTCATCAGAACAGGCAAGTTTTTGTTAGCAATTTCTATTCTTGTGTCGGACTAATTCATTGTAGGTTCAGGCTAGAGGTTTTATAAAATTTTTAGCTGCCATGGTTTCTGAGGGTCCCACTTGAGGCACTCTGGTGAGGTTTGGTTTTTAGAGAATGAGTGGTTCCTACGAGGACACAGCCAATGTAGGCACTTGATCTACCTTGCAGATCTTGGTACTGATATTTCAAAGCTTTGCTTGAATTTCATGCTCCACCTTAAGTTAAGTCTACCACCAGGTTGGCAGCAACCACATTAAGTCCATCTTCCAACAATCCACCAGCACTTTTATAAGGAAGAGTCTTGCTACAACTAATGAATGCATTTTAAATGGAGGGTGGGGAGAGGAGACGTGACATTTCAAATCCTCTGCCGGGATTTCCTGTAGTTTAGTCTTTTTTATGAAATCTTCCCCCTCACCTGTCCCATATGAATGCTGATTCAGTAAATTACTCCTGTAAATAACTTTCACATGTTTAAAGATAGGCCTGCCCATTCCTTGCTGACTCAGGGCTATGGCTTTCTATCTGGCAATGAAATGCTATCCAGGAAAATCAATGGTCAGTTTTCAGTATTGTTTTTTGATGTGAACTCAAAGACGCTGGCAGAAATGCTTCAGTAGAGGTTTTCTTGAAAAAAACAAGCAATATTATATATCTGTCTTTCAGCAAATATGAAGCTTTGGTACAAACCACAGCTTGCTTGACTATGTCCTGTTTTCTTCTATTTTGAGTATTTATTTCTGCAGATAAATGGCTTGCAGTAGTCCATCATACAAATGGTCATTAACAAATCAAAGCTGAGATTTTCAAAAACATTCAGCATAAATCTAGTTCTGCTCTTGTTCAAGTTATTAGCAAAACCCCAGAAATACATTTTTTCTTTTTTTTCAGCAGATAATCCCTCAAAAGCCTATCCTATGGCTTTGCCCCAGAAGAATAGTTTCCAGTTTCTGGTAGGATCATTATAGGAGTTATTGCATAAGGAATGAACACTTTGGCAAGATTATAATGACAACCCTGATATTCTCTTATATAATTATGGATTCAGAAGGAATTAAATCAACAAGCTTAGTGATGGAGAGAAAAGCTGAAAAGGCTGTTTCACTACATCCAGAGTCGCTGTCATTTTTAATTTTGTAGCCCATGAAATCTTTCCTGCTGTAGTGGACAGGTCATCCTCACCTACATATAAAATGACTGGATTTATGTGTGGATTTTTCTTTCCTAAATGGCATAGATAGACTCCTTAGGCTATGGTTTAAACTTCTTAAAAAACCCAACAAAAATAATAAAACTGACCTTTAAACTGCTTGGTTTCTTGTGCCAGAGCAAAATAGAGGAAAAGAAGAGGCTCAAAGGAAATGGATATTGCACGGAGTCTCTGCTTACCTTTATCCATACTGAGTTTCCTTGTCACCCCATAGGCCATGTAGCATGTCCCAGGATGGGTGCAGGTTGGATACATCTGCAGCAACCTCTGCCACAAGCCCAGACCTTGCTCCAAAAGTGCCATCAGACCCCAGAAACCTCCAGGATCCCTATTACTTTGTCCCTCCAAAATATCTTCTGCACCACACACACCTTGAGCTGAATGATCTCCTCGGGAGTTTTTTTGTACCCCATTTCCACCACTGTTTTGATTTTATTTCCTGGAAGGGTAGTCTGCTGCTGCTCATTGCTAATCAAGGGCCAGGGTGCCCAGACCATAGGTTTTCATCCATTTTGTCAAGGCTGATTTGATTTGAGAATTCCTGCCAGCAAGAGCAGAGACAAATTCTTAACTGGACATCCCATCCCATGGTTCATTCCTACTGGCTCCCCTAAGACAAGGCTAATGTACACCTGCTGCTGGGGAAGGCAATTTACTTTAGAAGTCAATAGCCAAGTTCAGGAAGGCAGGAGGGGCTGAGGCGATCCAAGCAGTTGGTTTCCATGCTGGGAATCCCCATTAGGCTGAACAAAATCGCCCTTGTTTGGTGAGCAAGAAGGGAGAGTCAAATTGGGACACTTCAGACCTGCAGTAACCTGCACAGTAGCAGCCTCTGCTCCGCCAGCCACAGCAGATGGGGAGGTCGGCTTGCCTGCATCCAGATGGATTTCTCTCAGGTGAGTATCTACTCCTGGCTGTTCATTCAACTTCCTTCCTATTTGTAAAAATGAGTAATGTTACAGCATTATTTTTATTTTAAAAAGGCAAACTAAGAAATAAAGCTGTAGGCTGCATCTTCTGTGCACCCTCCCATATTTTTTGATTGCTGCTGTCTGTGTGGAGCACACTGCAGGTTGTGAACTCCTTGTGGGGGTACAGCTGCAGGTACACAGCTATGCAATTTTTATGTGCATTTATACAACAGTCCTTAGCTGAGCACAGCTCTGACTGATGTCATGATTGCTCATGTCAGATGTCTCATGGTGTCTTTCAGGCCTTTGTTCCACTTTCATGATGACTATGGGGAGTGGTATTGGGCAGATCTTGCAAAAGAAGTACCAGCGTCAGCAAAAGAAATGGAAGTCAGCTAGGATTTTGCTTCTGTCAGTGAGTGAAATCTGCAGTTCAGGACATTCTTAGCTATTGTAATAACAAAAGCAGCTCCCTCTCTTTTCATGTTCATTTGCTTGGACTTGGATCTTTCTCTCAACTTTTCCATACTTTAATTCCTTATGAACTTATTGTGCACTAAACCAAGGAAACTGGAGACCTGCATAACACAATAACTGTCTTAGTGATTCTGGGTACAGACCCATTCTCATAGGAAAAATTGTGAAAACAACACAAGCCACTGAAAAAAACTGAGAATTTTTTTCTTCATCCCTTCAAATTGTAATTAAAGAATTTTGTTTAAATTTCAAAATATGAAAAACTTCAAGCAGCCACACTGATCAGTCATTCTGCAGCTGTATTTAGAGGAGATTTGAGAATTTGTATGTAAGAGGCCTGAAGAACAAATACTTCTGCCCTCAGGAAGGATATTAATGTTGAAGGAGGCCTATACTTGAGCATGCTTCCATCCCTGTTTCAGGGGATTTTCTTGCAGCGGGGATTTTCCTGCTTCAGTTGCTAATTTCCCTGAAGGCATTTTGATAAGTAGGGTTCCTCTTTACACTTTTTGTCATAGCTATGGTATTCGAAGGAGCTGAAGTGAAAATCTACAAATCTGTGTGCATACAACGAAGGAAGGAGCTGTTAGTATATGCTTAAGGGCAAACAGAGGATTATTTTATAATCTGCTCATTTTGCTAAACAGAAGTTGTACAGATTTACCAGATATGAGTTGCATCTGTTTAAAATACAGCTTATCATTTAGAAAGTAACCAGCCTTGGTACAAGCATTCCAGTGGATGAAGAATCAATTGCATTCCTGGGGAAATTGTTTCAGTCATTTATTACTAATGTATGAAGCTGAGATTTTCAGAGTCACCTTGAGCAACCCAAGACCTGAAGGCAGTTCATCTTTAAAATCTCCATATGGATGAACTTCTTCAGCATTTTGATAGTGTACCTCTGGAGCACATCTAAAATTAAAGTGTTATCAAGTCCCTGAAGGCTTTTGACAGGGAGAAATTAAAAAATTTTAAAATGGGAGAATGGGTTGGAGAATATGAATACTCAATTCATGTCCGCTGTGTGCACTTAACCCCCAGCCTCCTTCTTCCCAAAGGAGGTATATCGAGAGATACATATAAGTACATATACAAAGAATGACTGAATGAGTAAATAGATATTGCCTGTGTCCAGAATCAGTAGGTGTGCAAAACATTGCTCCGGTTAAGCTTCCATCTACTCCTCTGGGATGCATACAGTGGGAAATGCTTCCTTCTTGTTTACATAGATCTGAAAAATGGAGTTTTGGCATCCTGTAGCAAATGCTTAGGGAATGAGTGCTGGGACATTGGAACATTTGCTTCACCAGTGCCAAACAAAAAAACAGTCCAGGATAATATTTTCTAATTGTTTTTGGAAAAAAAATGTCATTTTTCCACATGAGTTAACACATTTTCATGACAGGTAAATTAATCTTCCAGTAGTGTTCTACCATTGCCAGTCTACCCATAAAATGTGCAGAAAAGTCCTAATTAGTCTCTTACAGCAATTAGCTTTGAAAATACTGTACAGGATTTGAATGCTGCAAATATTAATTGATATAACAATTCAAAGAAAATTATTTGACAGCAAAACAAAGTCTGTGTTACAAAGAGAAAAAAATTGGCCCAGGCTAGAAACCATTGCTGATCCGCTGTCTGATTTTCTGATGCCTCCTCCTATTGATATCAATGATGGCGTGTGAAAACCAACCACAAAATATGTAGCTTCATCATACCAAAAAGACACGTAAGTAGGAGAAGGGGACTGGATTTCAAGAAAGCAAGCTGGATTTATGGAGGAAGATTAAAAAAGCTAATTATGTTTAACTTGGCTGACAGACAGCTAAAAAGGGGATATGATAACTGCCTACAAATATTTGAAAGATGCAAAATACACGAAGGAAAGAGGGAAAGAGTTTGAGACAAAGTCTGGTAAAGCGAAGTTTAGGCTGGTTAGAATGCTAACAATGAGACCTGTCAGACTGCAGAAAAATTTCCCGAGGGAACTAGTCAACACCTCGTTAAAAATACCTTGGTCAACATGCCCTGAGGGGGATTGCAAGGAATAATCCTTCAGTGAGAAAGTCAAGTACCAGGGAGCTTCAGAGGCCGTATTCTGCTCTGAGTGCTGTTGTCAGCATATGATTTTAAAGGTTTTCCTAACAATGTTTTTGAGGCAGGAGACTTTTAGTTCCACCCTAACAAACAGAAGGTGGAGGGAAGCTCTTTTTGAGGGAAATCATTCTTTTTATGGAAAATCTGAAACATCAAGGGAAGGTCACTGTATTTGAAATGGGAGCTGTGGAACACACCAAAATGGTGTTGTGCCAACCTTCCCTTTCCCCAGGGAAGTGTGGCTGGCAGGTGAGCTCTGGTTGAAGTGCCAGGGAATTTGAGACAATCTGGGTTTTGGATCATGTATGTAGCTCCTGTTCAACATGAGCTCTGTGGTGGACTTGCACTTAAGCAACTATCCCGTGTCAAAATCAAACCTACCTTATGGCTGTGGTTTTTTTTCCCTAAAGCAGCTAATTTGATTTTGTCAACCCAACTCCAGAGCACATGATTTTTTTGCAGTCTAGAGCTGCCTTCACTCTTAGGGAGTGCAATTTCTATGCCAGAAATACCAGCCTATATTTTTCCCCGGGACTGGCTCCTCCGCATGATCTACCATAACTGAGACTTAACATAGCTCGAGTAGAGCAACTGCGAATCTACTTAGTGTCAGTCTTACCAAAGTCAGTGGAAACAGCTGATCCCTTAAAATGAGAAGAGAACCAGCATTTCACTGCATATTATGCCAATGTAACTCCTCTGCCTCATACTAGGATAATCTAAAGCGAAGCAGCAGTGAATCAGACCTAATGTTTAGTACTTGTATGCTAAATTTATGAGGCACCCAGTGACATTTGCCTTATGTATAATGGTAGCACTCCCAGCAGGATGATCTAATCATTTATGAGGAATTATGGTAGAGTGTTGGAGTTTATTTAATGCTTAATGTTCACAACAACCTCCAGCACTGATTTTAATCTGATTACTGCTCACATTGTGAAACAGATCTCTGTGGAGCAGCAGCAGTAGCAGAAGAGATCAACCACATCCCGTGCAGCGTGGCATATATCAGCAGTACAAGGTTGCACTGTTTTTCTGACAAGCAGAGGAAGCAGAGTTGATTCACTGACCAGAACAATTCCTCTCACCAAGACATTTAGGAATGCATCAAAGGAAACCGGTCTCTTTCTGCAAGTTTCCTCTGAGCAATGGGCTTACTGTAAGTTGGACACTAAAAAAATAGCACTTTTTAAAAATGGTGCCCTTGACAAATGGAGCAGGAAAACCTGTTAAAATGTGGATGCAGCAAAATGAATTTTCAAGAAGTGTTAATTTTGCAATATGTACTTAGAGTGGCACATTTTTCTGCTCTTAACATTTTATTCCTTCCAGGAGGGAGACTCAGGCCAAAAAAAGTCCTCCACCTCCAGGAGATAGACTGTCCCTTAAAAAGAACCAAGAACAGAGAAAAAAAGGAGAAAAGAGGACTTTCTTCCAAGTTGCTTACTCAAATTCTAAGGAAAATGTTTCAAATCAGTGAATGAGCTTTTCATAACTAAAACCCCCTTCTGGGGTCCCTGCAACTTGGTTCATGTTGCCTTCAAGTCATTTTAACAGCAAATATTTCCTGAGCGGGAAGGGCAAATTGTCCTTATAGTGGAATTTAGTCACAAGATTTTAGGGAAATAACATTAATATTCACATCTACTGTGTCAGTGCCACAGAAAAGAAGCAGCTTCAGGAGGATGACTGGTTTGTATCCTGTCCAGTCTTCATCCAAGACTGGCAAGGTCATTTTGCTGATTTTCCCTTGGAGAGATCATTACTTTATGCCCTCAATGATTTCTTGAGCTACTCTCTTAAAAGATGTATTTACATGACATCTGTTTGTGTGATTGATTGTTCTTATGACTTGTTGCCTGGTAGCCACTTAAATATTACAGTAAAAAAAAAACCATAAAAAATTCCTTCCTAGTAAGTTAAAGTTACATCAAGGAGGTTCTCACATTTAACAGTCCTCCTGTGACCACATGTGACAACATGGTGAGTGGCAGGACCCATCCAACTTGTTTGCCTTGTGCTGTCAGAAAAACAAATGACTGTATACTTTTCTTAAAGAAAAGTATAGCATCTTATAGCATCATTTCAAACGTCATGGGGCAACAGCCAAGGCTCATGTATTCTCCAAACAAAAACACATTGCCTGTGAGCACTACTGACACAGATCCTGGTTTCACTGCATCTCCCACAGCCACGGAAACAGCTGGCAGACTGTGACAGCCTGGTGTGGATCCTCTTCTCAGCTGCCCCATGCTTGCAGCACACTCTCCCTGCTGCCCCTCGCATGCTGCTTTCCTCAGTGAAACAACCCTCAGTGTGCCACTTCTAGGCGGGTCTCTCTGTGTGCCCTGACCGAGGATGCTGAGTAGGAATCCAAATTGCAGCTGCATCCTGGGCTTTATTATGGGGAAATAGGGTCACCTAAGAGTAAGATGAAGGAGGGAGAAGATTTAGTCATGGTAAGAAGCTCAAGAAATTAGAGTCAAGCTGTGACTGCATCACTGACTTTTGGGGTAACTGACAAAGTTCATGGTACAGAACATTATTGGGTACCCCTGGGCTTCTCCCCAGGAAGGTTTGGAGGGCTTGATCTCACCATTGGCAGTGGCCATGGGGCTGTTGGGGGAATGTCCCCACAAGCCTGGCACCTAGTGCTAATTATCAGTCACTCTGCAGACGCTTTGGATGGCATCACGCCCTGCAAGTTGGCACTGGTGTGCACAAGCTGCCAAGGAACAGTGCTATTATTGGGTAACATGTCTGGTTACTTTATAGACCCAGTTAACAAGAAGGGGTAGGGGGGATGGTGTGGGGAAATTCCTACATTGTGTAAAGGACTCTTTTCTGCCCCCCCCTGTTGTTTGGACCTTTGCCACTGTTTAAATTTAAGCAGATTTTCTATCCCAACATCTGCAGTTTGATTATTTGACTATTGCCTGGCTCTGGGTCAAACCACAGCAGAATACACTAGTCTGTGATTTACAGCCTGGGCTGTGATTATAATGGTTTTATTTTAGTTGGACCCCTATTTACAAGCTCATTTGTATTAGTGCACAGTGTTATAATAACAATGGTAGAATTATTAGGTCTCGCAGAAACAATCACACATAGTAAATGGCTGCAGCTCACAGGGTGCTGCTTAAGTGCTCTAACAGCCCGGAGACGTCTGTAACACAGAGGTTGCCATTTTAATAGCAAGGTGGGGAGGGGAGTGAGAAGAGGACCAGAGAGGGGGAAGGAGCTGTGGAGAACCGTGGTTGTGATTCATTCTTTTCAAAGTAAATAGAAAGGACGTGTGTTTCCTGGATTAGCAACTGAAAACAAATGCTGAGAGGGAAAAGAGCTGGTGGTTCCCCCACCAGGGTTAAATAAGGTACTCTGCCACAGCGCTGAGGCTGGTGGATGCTTGGAGCCACACCCCATGCCACGTGAAACCCCACGGCGGGTGTGCCAAGGGGCACCCATATCCACGGGAAGGGTTGTGGACAGCCCAGGGTGTCTTGGCTCACGCTGGAGAGCCAGCTCATGGCCACCTCTGGTGGAAGTGCCTGCTGTGCAGAAGCTCAGCCCCACAGGCCTCTCCTGGCAGAAGGGGAGAAGGGCGAGGCGAGGCCAGGGAATTTGGTGGTGCCTCTGATAGGCATGTGCTGAGGCCTCCCCACAAGCACCGGTGTGAGCCATGGTCAGGGTGTCCCACCACCACACAGTGCTGAGTCACTGCTCCACAGGCATTTTTGGGGCTTGCCTTGGGACCACTGGATCACAGAAACCCTCCCTTATCAATAGCTGGAAGAGTACTCAGGGCTTCACCTGGCACACCATGGATGCTGACACCTCCAGACCCTTACACACGACCTTGGCTGTGTATGGCTCAAGCAGAACCACTGCTGCAGACCTCACATGTCTGATCTGCCAGTGTGAGGAACACCAGCAGCTCCCACTGCAGACTTGTGGATGTCAGGCATTCCTGAAAATGAGGCCCTTTAAGTGATTCATGGCCCTGGGGGGTCAGGGCAGAGCTGGGATGGGCGGGATGGAGGGGAAGCCAGGCTTCAGTCCCTGCCACTCTCCTGCTGTCCCTGAAGGGAGCAGGGAAAGGACAGCTTGTCTCCTTTGTGGAAATGCTGTCCAAAGACTTCCACCTCCTGCCTCACCACTGGCCAAAGCATGAATATTAAAAAATGATGATTCTCTAGTCACAGAGAGCAAAAAACCATCTAATTTATTGCCTGGAAATAAAGACATCACAGCCCAGGCTGCTCTCATACTCACAATTTAAAGTTTTAGACCCTCTTTATCCACTATGTAGCAAATATACAGAGGATATTCCCACAAATGAAGTCAGACTGCAGTGTAAATATAAAAAACTATAAAACCTACATACACATATCTCATAAGGAATATTAACAAGGAAGTGAAGCTAAACATATTTGAGTTCCACATTGTCAAGATGCCTCTGAACAAATATGACTTAGTTAAGACTCCTGGAACTGTGACCACGATATTGCAGGGACATTTGCTAATGAACATCATAATTTGGCTAACTCACACTATATATTAATGTAATAATCTGGAGATCTCTGCCTGTTTCAGAGACTTCAAAATCAAGTAGAAAAATCAGAGGAAGAGGGGGACTAAGAGTTATTATCATTCTTTGTGAAGAATGTAAGACAAGGAAACAAGCCCTGCAAGTTGGGCCAGAGCTGAGTCCTTTCCCTGATATGACTCCCTCAACCATCACCCAAGTATGCACATGAGGAACAGATGAGCTGAATCATCCTCTCCCCTGTGACTGTGAAAGAAGCATAGGCGGAAAAACCCACTTTATATTCATGTTTCAGAGAAATTACTCCAGATGCCTGAGATTAAATCAGATTTAAGATATTCTATTTAAGATGATGGTTATAAAATCGAGTGTGCTTGATGCTTGTCCTGTGTTTAGCTACTCTTACAGATAGTGTTTGGTATTGCTGACAAGCTCTGTTTAAAGGTAAAACCCTTCAAAGCTAAGAGAAAAAGTAGTATTTCTCTTCCTCTGGCTGACCTCTTTTTTGTACCTCTCTCTTTTTAAAAGCTGCTGGTTTCCTGGGTGTTTTGGTCTTTTCTAAAAGAACCTTCTGATTAGAATTCTGTATAGTGAGAGTTTTTAGGGCTTTCTGCAGTCCCTTTGTACTAATTGATTCCCCAGTGCATTAGCATCACCAAAGCTAGATTAATCTTCTTTTCATTTTAGTGCTAAAAGCAGTGTCTGTGTCAACATAGTTTATTGAACCTGGTACAGTTTTACCACTTGCCTTTACCTCTTCTAGGATGGCTTTTCTCTTAAGTATGTCCTGAGAAAGAATCGCACTTTAAAACTCTCTCTGGCCAAGCTGTGGAGCAGAATTGCTCTCCTGTGGGGCATCATCCAGTGCCAGAATCTCTCCTGCCTCATCACAGATGCCAGATTTCCCAGCAGCCTGCATGTCATCCTGTAGATTTAGGAATCAAGCTGTGTCTTTTTGTCAGGGAAAAATTAGGATGGATTCGTCTGCTAAAGAGAAGGACTAGTGGGAGATACAATCACTCATAGGCTGTGCAGCCTAGGCTCTTCTCATGGGTGTAACAAAACAGTTCTACAGTACAAAACTTGTTTTCTGATGGAGTCAAACATTTTCCTTGTATTTTTCAGGAGCCATTGTAAAATCAGGCTGAGAAGTAATTCCTATTATAATTACCCAGCCTTATAAAAGACATTTCAAGGAAAGGATTTATAGATGGTCTCGCCTGAGCTCATTTATATCATGCCACAACAGTCTGTGAAAAGCAATCTTTCTGCTTGTTTATATGGATGGCACAGACAGCAAAGGGTCCAGCCCCACCTTCGGCACTGAGCCTGCTGAAGCTGAAGCTGGTGCTAAATTGCCACTGACTTCAGCGGCAGATGCACATGATCTCTTTCCGGTTGGGTTTGCACTGTTTTCTCTTCTCTTTACTTAAATGAGGACCAGTTCTTGCAAACTTTCTGTGCATTGACTGCTTCTACCAACTTCAAGGATATAGTTGAGTGGATGAAGATTATTTCTTCATATGTGACTTGCAAGATTAGAGCCAAAGATGCACCGATCTTGCCTAAGAGGACTGAAACAGAGCTTAGCTTACTCATCTGCTTCTGTCACTTGCGGCGAACCTGACTTGTAGCTCTGCTCTGGCTTCAGCATAGTGCTAAATACTTTGCAGCACAGCACTTCCCCAAAGAGCTGGGAACCCCTGCATCTGCAGGGAAAATCAAACAAACAGATTGGAGAATTTAATTGTAGAGTTCCCACACACAGCTCTGTATTTAAAGTGAATACAAACAAGTAGATCTGACAAGCTGGACTACTTTGAAAAGAAGTGAGCAATGCACACCAGAAAAAAATTAGTTTGCATTTGTGATATTCTAATCACTTATACTTTCATTAAACAAAATACTTAAGTAGATCTTATGCTTCAATGAAGTTGAAGGGACTTAAGTATATGCTTGAAATTCTGTAAGTGCTTAAAAGTACTGGCAAAAAAGGATACAAGTCCTCAAAGTGCTTGGGTTGAGTGTATACTTAAGTGTTTTGCTGAATCAGATCCATGGTGTCACAGAGACTCAAAGTGAGCTCAGAGGTTTCAGCTGAGATGAAGGATAAAGCCAAACAGCATAACAGGAAACTCTCAGGATTTTCCAGAGTCCATAATTAGATTAAATGTGCAATCCCATTTTGGGATTATGAATGGGTTTGAGTTTTTTAAGATCATTAAACAGAGAAAGAGCCTTCCTTTGCAGACGTACACAACATCTATCATGTAGCTTTGCCTAACTTGCACTTTCCTAGTATGTGGCATTTCAAAATTAAACAAATGTCAGTGACACTGCAGTTTAGTCCTGAGTAATAAAAAATGTCCAGCTTGTGAGAGCAAATTTTTCTTCTGTGTTCATCTAGATAGCATTACATTTCTTCCCAAGTTTCCCTTTGGCAACTAAATGGATTGTAATGGTATTGCAAGTAAAACATAACACTGACCATAGCAATTACAGCTAAGCTGTGCTAACCATACATTTCAGCAAACAATTCTTCTTGATCATATACTTTATGGCACATAAGCATATTTATTTTAACATATGTATTTAATTTACATATTTTAAATAAGTTTCACCTACCTCTGATCAGTGTTAGCCACATGTATTGCCTGCAGAAATGTGTTCAGCAGAGTAGAATGAACAGTTTTGTCCCATTGCTTCATGTCTTCATTCCCCTTAAAATTCTATCCTATCACTTGGCCACAGCTTGATCATGCCCTTCAGCACTACTGAATTTCAAGGAGGTGATAACCACTTTGAAATTGATGGAAAGGGCCGTAAAGAAAACTAAAGGCAGAAAAAGTGTCTGTTACCTTCATGCTGACTTTGCCTGTAACTGTTCTGTGATTTCTTTCAACTGTTAAAATTTATTCAGTCATCCCAGAACAAGCCCTGAAATTGTACCCTCTGTCAAGCAAAATTTAATTGTTTTTAACAAAGACATTGCACATCTAAGGAGAACTAGACTATCTTTTGCTCTTATCTACACTAACCTTATGCTTCATGCATCCTGTTTGCTGGTGTTCTGTGACCTCCCTACTCCAGGGCCAGGGCCCTTGGGGCAGGAATGTCTGCCAGCCCCTGTTAGCTGGGCTCAGATAGCCCCAAATGTGACTGACCCAGGAGCTGAGGTTGGGTCACCCAGGCTGACTACTCGCAGACACATTGAGGTTTCTGCACCATGTGCCTCGGGTAACAGCTTTTCCCTTTTCTGGGATATCTCAGCAGTCCCCCATCATCTTCCTCCCTCCAAAGAGCTGGCTGCAGGGCAGTGCCCATCCCAGGACCTCAACTGTGCACTGATGCCTGGAGCTGGGATCACAGGTCACACTTGACTGGACAGAGCTTTAGCAAAGATGAAAACAACCCTAAATTGTAAAAGCAGATCCATTTCCAAGATGTTGTTGGCTTCCTTTGCCTTTCATACTTATTTTACATATCTGACGTTAGAGTGGGTTAGCAGTAGGGCTTAGAATCAGAAGTTAGAAAGGTACACAAGGGTTTGATTCCCTGTGGGCCTCCCTTACCCTGCTGTGGCTCCAGCAGGATGACAGAGTAGCCCAGACTCCAGAAAAGGGTTACCCCTTCATCCAACACAGGCAATCCATGCAAGGGCCCTCCCCAGGGATTACAAACAGTTGCTCTGTCCCAGCTCCTCTGTGCTCACCTCACTCTATGCACAGTTGTATAGATGCCACATGTCCTTTTTCTCAGGCTTCAGCTCCACAGTGCAATAGCCAAACACAGGGGAAGCCATAAGTTGCCATTTTCCGCTATCAGCAAATTACTACACAGATGATCCCAAAAGAAAGTGTGGAGGCAGGCACAGAACAATATTTGCATGCTTCTCCAAAGGGAACAAACCTGGGTATTGACTTTTCCCATATACATCTTTAAAGGCACCATCTGACTATAATTACTTCTAAAAAATACCATTATATCACAATGGATAGTATCCTGCTACATCAGCTTTAAAATCTACTGAATGCAGGACCAGTCAAAATCGAGACCTCCTGTGAGTGATAGAGTCCTCAATAATAAGAAAATTAGCAGCTGGAAGATGATGCCAAGGAAAAATGAACCAAACATACCTTTCAAAAGCACTTGAGAAAATATAATTGAGAAAGCTCAATTAAATATGGATATCATTTAAAATGTATGGGAGGAGGCAGCAACAGGCAAGGAACAGCTGTGCCTGTTGAATCCCATCCCTTTATTTGAGCAATAACACAAATCCCCACAGATGTGGGATCTTTTTTATTATCTTTCCCTCCACCCCACATATACTTATCTTTATTTATAGGATCTCTAACAGCATCTCAGGTTGTAACCTTGATTTACAATACTGGAAACGCTGGTGCACCATTTCGTTTGCACAGAAGTTAGATAGGTGGATTGCATAGCTGAGCTGTAATGTTGCTGTGAAGAATAGCAGATGTTTAGCTGTTTTCATTTCCACTCCTCGGTGGACAATCAACAAAGTCTGATAACTTCTCTTGCTTGCTATGGGGTGGCCCAGAAATCGAAGTGGGGGGTCTGGCCAGAGAATAGCATACTACTGGATCAGCAGAATACCTCCATCAGCATTTATATGGGCTTAATGACAAGAGATAGCTCAGTAATTTGGGTATTGTTTAGGGCTTTTCATGTACTTCTGATTGTCCTAGGTCTGTTGCCAAACTTTTTTGGGTTGCTTTGCATATGCGATACAGTCCTCTTTTGGGACTTCCCACAGGATGTCAGGCACCTTTCTTTTCTCTTTTCAGGAACTGAAAGCACACAATACAGAGGGCTGAGAAACACTTTCCCCCAGTGAATATTTTCACTTAAACAGAAACATCTTTATTATAACTGAGATTCTCATAAGCTCTTAATGAGAAACCTCCTGCTTTTCAGAGGAAAACAAACAAGCAAGCAAAATCCTCAACCCACCCATGTGCTCAGCAAGTTCCTCCAGGTAGGAATCCAGCCAGACTGCAAAAATTGTGTTGTGTAATGCCACTGAAATGCAAGAAACCAACTAATACTCTCCCTCATCCCTCAGTCAAGCCATCTTCCCACTCTTTTCCACTCCATTTAAACTAATACCCGTTCAGTGACTGCAGAGGAGCCTCTCTCTGGAGAAGTCCTAGACTGCATGATGTGGAGTCTGTGTCACCCAAGCTATGGCATTATTTGCACCAGTACAATTCAGCTCAGCTTCTCTCATTACTCTTGATTGATCAGGATGCATTGCATTGGAGCCTCACTGAATTGTAAACCAGTTGAGTCAATCCAATATGAAAGCTGAATCATGATGACCCAGTGTAGGTTGATTTTGCTACTTGAAAGGGTGTTAACTTCACCAGTGTCAAGGGATTTGCTCTTGTTCTATGCCACTATAAACAAGAGCAGAGCTAAGCCATGAGTCATTATCCATCTCTCATTTACTGCTTCTATTTTCAGAGCAGATCTACTTGCTTTGCTGCTGGCTGAGCTTGCAGAGATGCTTTTTGGAGCTTCTTGCTAGTTAAACAGGAGTAGACTTTGTTCTCTGTGGGAGAGCAGAGAAAATCAGGATGTTATGAGCTGGGAAATGCTGAAACCCAAAGGCTCACATAGTATTTTTAGTAATATTATAAAATACAGGTGCCCCAAAGCCTAGGTTTTGTCTCAGCTGGTAACAAGCATTTGAGAGTGGTCATGCTGTGGCCACACTGGGTTCCCAAAGAAAGTGCTTGTCCCAAGTGATTAAAATAGAAGTTCCAGGGAAAAAAGTTTATGATATTACTGTGACCTGGACAAAGATGCCTGGGGGGAATAATTGCTTTGAATCTCTGAAGTATCTTTGCATTGTCATATAATCAGGAGGTATTTTTAGTAGAGACAGCTATTTTAAAACTCAGTTTTCTGACACAGGCATGCAGAAGCAGGATGCATCCATTTTCTAAGACAGGCGATGTAGCAATCTATCAGCTGAGAAACATCTGAAAAAGGGTGGTTTTCCTGAAAAGGAAAATGGCTAAAAAAGCATGTGGCTCTCAGAGGAGAAATACTTTATTATTATTAAAGAATCCAGTCCACAAAACATTTTTAGTCTGACATTTAGCATTTGAACTATACCATGTGGTCCAGCATTGTAGCTATTAAAATCACTTGTTTGCACCCACCAGCCAGCAAGTAATTCTGTGGCCAAGGTGCTGTGTTCGTATCTTTCTTTTCCACCCCAGCTGCCCCTAGCTGTCTGGTCTTTGCCTCCATAAACCACTCCTTGCTTTCACCAGGCCTGAAAACAAGATGTGGCAGGAGCTACTGCAAATTAACAGATACTGTTTGCAGACTTAGGGATGGATACCATGTTCATGGGAACTAACGAGAGTCATGTGTTCGATGCACACATTGCTTTTGGGTACAGATTGTCCTGAAGATTGCCATACTGGCAAAGATCTGCAAAATAAGATGAAATTCTCCCCTGTGTAGGCAGCCAGAATGGGGTATGTGCTTTACCACAGTCTCCTTTGAGCTTTATTTTGACAATGCAGTAAGGTACAGCCTTTTCTGCCGGTCTTCTGAAAATCAGTGAATTCTAGTCTTAGAGCTTAACTGGTGTCACGTTATTATGAATCACCACCAAAATATTGTCAGTGCTCCTTGGAATAAATAAAAACCAAAAGAAAAAGAAGAAGAGCTACACAGGAATTTAGTCCTGACATTAGGAGCCACAAGACTACTCTAGTTAGAACCCTATAAGTCTTGATATAGAATGTTCTAACTAAAGTTGCCTCTTTGTTTCTTTTGAGCTACGTTTTCTTTAATTTGCAATCAGGCGGAGTTGGGTTGATTAGTGTTTCTGTGCTGCAGCCCAGCAATCAAACAAAATAACATACCATGCTGGCAAACATAGAGAAAGCTTGTGGACTGTAAGCTCCACTGTGGTGTGTGTGCATGCATGTGTAGATATGCATGCGTAGGAAGAAATTGGAAGAGATCCTCCTACCGCTAGGATGGGTTCTGCTGCTATTGTACCCAGGCATTTTCCATGCAACCCTGTTGACCTTGGTGGAGTTATTCTATCCACATGGCAAGAATCCTTAAAACAGAACTTTGACTATGGGAAGTAAATGGGAACTATGCCACATCCATTGGCTTCATGAGGAACAGTGATATCGTTGGCTTAAAATTACAATCAGCTTTCAATTTTTATTTCTGGCTTAGGAGGGAAGGACTTAGAGAGGAAAATGGATAGAGAGAAACATTCATTAAGGAAGTTTGAGAGCAACATCATTATGCTTTCTCAGAACAACAGGAACACAGCACATCTTGAGAATAACGTAGACTGAATTCAAATTGCATGACTTGTATATTTTCCCTTAGAAAAAATGCTGTGGTGAAAAATGTTAATGATTTTTAAATAATGCTCCATTTTGCAGGGAATAATTTTCCAAGCAGTGTTTGCCTCCAAAAGCAATTGCTGACCATTAAATGACATAGTAAGTATCGAATGCTGGCAGAAAGTTCATGTGGTAAGGACCATATAATCAAAAAGTAAATTCACCTTTTTTTTTGCCTTAAAAACCAGCACACGTGTTAAATGATATTTTTGTGTCTACTGTGTGTAATTACCAAACATCATACAGTTCAGGAATACATAATTACTATGTATACTCCTTGCACTAGGAGCATACAATTACTCCCTCAGCATCCCTTGGATGCTATGACTGTCCTGTCTGATGGGCCAAGCGTAAGCCCTAATATAGAATCCTTACTGACCAGGACTTTGGTGAATGTCACATAAATAGCAAGTCAACATCTTGCCCTGTTATGGTTTCCTTGAGAAAACTTTGGGTGAGGCCAAGACCTAAGGCAAATATTGCAAAGGAACTACAGGCTGGCTTAGTTGATTTAGCTTTATCTCAAAGACAAAGCTGCTTCATCTGCCCATGTCTTCCGCTTGTCATTGCATTACTGCTCTGGACGACACTGTATCCACCTTCAAATGGAGATAAAAAATTTAAAAATAGGTGCAGGAAAAAGAATGACACTGTGGCTGGAAAACATGCCTGACAGGCAGACGCTTAAGGCATCAACAGGAAGTTCAAAGGGGTGACTGGAGAAAACACTAAGTACAAAGTCAACTAGAGGCACAATAAAATAGGTGCCTGGGAACTAATGTTGGACAAGACCAACTAAAAATTAAGGGTAACAGTTTTAACAGTCAAAGTAATTAACTACTGAAGCAAACTGCTCAGGAAACTATGAAGTCTTCACCTCTGAATGTCTCCTAATCCAGCTCTGGAAGGTCGTTCAGGAAGGAAGACAAACAGAAACTATGGGGCTCAGGTGAAACAAAGCATCAGCCTACAGCCTTCAACATACAGAAGGTCACACTGGTGCCAGTGCAAAACGCCTTAGAATCCTGAGGGGAGAAGTCAGGAACTAGAAAAATCTGAGCTTGAGCCTAGACAAGAGACTCAATGACAAATTGAACTGTGCAGGCTGCCCTGTTTGGAGACTGACCCTGCTGCTACCATCAAGTGTGCTATGGGGCGCAGAGTGTGCTGCAGATGGGAGCAGAGCCAAGTATGTTGCAGTCCTTTGGACCAGTGTTTGGGGTGTATTGCGATGGACATTGGGCAGAAGCAGCCTCCAAAGCTTTGAGGAGCAGAACAGTTCTTGCCCAGGGAGCACACATGAAGGGTTTGTAAAACGGGGAAGGATAGAGCAGAAAATGAGAAAATTTCTTGGGAAAGGCTCCACACAAATATGGTGCATAAGGGCATTTTTCACCTTACTGCATATTGACCAGATGACTGTAATGATGTAGCTGCCTGAGGCTTAACTTCTCAAACCTGGGCAGAAAACTACCCATTACCTGGAAGGAGAGTGGTAAAACCACCAGAGTCATGCAGCTGCTGGAGCCCTAGAGGAAAGAGAGGGTGAGCCATTTCCTGGGCTAAACAGGTGAATGAATCCCTCAGGAATGCTGCCTGGTGACGTGGATATGATAGCCAGTGTCAGTGTTTCAAAAGAGAGAGAAAAACAGCATTATAGCCAGACATGATATCACACCAAATTTCCAGAGAATGCACAGAATGATTAACTGGAATAAAATATTTTGCCAGAAAACTGCCAGTTCTATAATGTTATTTCCTACTGACTTCAAATCTCTAAAGACCTGGTAAATCCCTTTGGTGAGCAAGAAGAATCCTTTTTATTTGTAAGAGACAGAATTAGTCAATTTGCATCTGATATCTTTGAGTCCTGGGAATGCTGATTGTGGACTTTTTTTCAGCCAAGCACTGAGCAAAAATATTCCTTTTGGGTTCCCACTTTGACATATTTTTCTCCCTACAGTCAGTAGCTGACAAGTGGTCACTTTACATTTCTGAGAAAAGGAAGAATTTCACTCGAGCAGGTGAATGCAACAACAGGACTATAAACACAATTCACTAACACTCTGCTATCCCTTCCTGTGACTCAGTGATCCTGGTACATCTGAGGCACATCCTGACACCCTCTTTATCCTTGTCTCACTAAGTACTTGATGCCTGAGTTTGAGAAATTTTTATTAGTCAGAGCTGTGCTGTATTGTTGGAGGTAGATAAGGGCTCCAGGTCATTGCAATTCAGTGTATGCCTGGCTTGCTTAATCTGAAGTCCATTATATACATAAGTCCATTATCTAAGCCCATTATTTTTACTCTGCAGTCGAGAGATCTCAAAGCAAATGCTAATTAAATAAAATACAATTTAAATAAAAAACATACTCTGAGAGTTTGGGAGAAAGGTTAAATTTTGCAAGTACCCCCCTACTAGTGCTAACCAAACCCTGCTTGTTCATATTTTAAAAGTCTTCCATATAAATATCACAAACACATCAATTGCTGATGGAAAGCAACTGAGAGCTATTTCAGTGTGAAGCATTTTGCCATGTGTCTAAGTAGGTGATTTAACAAACCTCAGGCTAATGTCAAAGGTCTGGATGGCTCAAACACTTTGAGGCTACTGCACTTTGCACTGCCTGACGTCTGCTGTGCCTCAGCTGCAGAGATTTTGTTTGGGATAATGCTTGAAAGTATTTCCTTTGATGTTAGATAGCACTAAGTGAGTAATTGAAAAAAAAAAAAAAAGAAGAAGAAAAAAAGCCAGCCCTTAATCTAGAATCCAAATTTTCTGAAATATTCAGGGTAATAGAGGGTCTGTATTCATGGTCGGTCTTCAAGAGACTGTTAATATCACATTAGTTCCTGATACTGTTTAGTATTCCAGCACTAACACACATTTTGTAATTATTGCAAAATTGTGCAGAACCTAGAATACAGTTTCCAGCTTGTGCTGGGGCAAGTCTAGTGTAATTCTCCTTGTCAGAGGGTTGAGTCAAGCCTGATGTGAGCAAGAGCAAACTGAAATCTACAGTCTTTATTTGTGAAGAAATAAAAATAGCAGTGACACAGGAAATATCTGGAGGCAGTGTGACTCAGGGGATTAATAAGAGTGACAAATGGCCCTTGTCAATTTACAGCTACTCACATTTGGTCGTATATCACAGCCACCTTGTGTTTCCTTTGCCCAGATGTAAATGACTAAATGAGAGCCGGGCACTGGCAAGTTAAGCCCTACATGAGTATTTCTGATCTTGTGGGTAGTGACAGGCAGGCGGTGTTGCCTGAGGTACATGGTGCAATACCCCTCGGTGCACCTGGACACTGAGGCATTAGGAAATAAACAGTACAGGGAAAACTGGAGCCGCCTGCAACTGGGCTGTGCAGAGCGGCACAGGGGAGTGCCAGTAGCTGGGAGGGAACCACGGCTCAAGGACAGAGAGGCAAAGTTAAGAAAGACTGTGGGTGTTCAGGAGTGCCTCAGAGATGGACAGAGAAGTTGTTTTGGCAGAGCAGAGGGAGTGGGAGCCTGGACAGCACAGCCAGGTCTGCAAGGCCCAGGGAGCAGAAGGAAGCATCTGCATAAAGTGCAGCCCTTTGCAGCTCTTTTTGCCAACTTTTGTTCTTTTTTGTTCCTCTTCTCAAAATAGTTACTTGTTAGAACAATCTTCTTGCCAGGATGTTGCAACTGAGATGTTTGCTCCTGATTCTGGCTAGGATTCCTGTAGCACAACTATGCTGGGTAAATCAACCCCCCCCCAACAAGTGGCAGAAAACACAATCCTGGCTGCACTGAAAATAACAAACTTTGACTCACTTCCTTTTCAGAAACTCTTCAGTATGCCCCATTATGCAATTCTCCAGTCTCCTGGTACCAAGAGGCAACTAATATCCACTTAATACCTATAAACAAGCTTGTAGGGGACACTTTTTCCTGCATAGCTCCTTCGGTTTTGATCATTTTAAAGTGGTGCAGTCCTGTGCTGGCCAAGGAATACCCTGCTACTATCACCAACCAGTTTGTGTATGTTTGTGTGCATGTGATCAAGATCTCTCCTTGCTACTTATTTCACGGAAGATATGAGTCACTTGGCATTTTAGCTAGAACACCTCAAATCCTAGCTTATACTCCAGCAATTCAACCTTTCAGCTGTATTGCAAGCACCAGGAATTCTCACAACTCTCTGTCATCAAACCAGCACCTGACATTAAAAAGATGTAAGTTCTACCTCAGTGGATAGCATGCATTTCTCTGATGACTGCTGGGAAGTAAGCAGGAAAAAAGAGATGGACAATTGCTTGTTTATGAAATATGCATGAAGAACATTTTCATGAGCCTGGACTGAATCAGTGTCCCAGACTGCAGTCTTGCTGGGTTTAACATATGCCATTGAGTCCTTCAGACTTCTGAGCTGCAGCAATAAATCTTTTTTTTTTTGTTAATGACATCAAGGCAGCATGGCAACTGTTTAGGCAAAACTGTCCTGCACGCATACATACAGACACATGCCCTTTTGGTGACTGCTTGTTGGATGAAAAATACTCAATAGATCAAGGACAGATGTGCAAAATTAAAAGTATCTTCTTAGTCGTTAGTGTGAATGAAGCTTTCCTAAAGAAATGCAGACAGTGAAAAGCATTTCCATGAATGCAGGTGCTGGTTCAGCAGCTCTGCCTATAACAGTACTGTTCCTCTGCTGAAAACTCAGGCACATGCATATGAATAGTGCTGAATCCATGGAAGACCAGAGGAGTACAGCATACTGTTTAGCCAAACCACCCCCATTTTACCTGCAATTTCCCACTGAATACAGCAAAATGGAGGCTCTATCCCAAGCATGACAAGAAGCAGTAAGACACCAATAATGTATCATGAGGATGAATACTCTAAATTCAATGCATTGTATTGTGACATCTTCTGGTGATAACTTTGTGGAGTTTTAGCAGAGCAGGAATACCTGTCATGGGGGCAGAGGACAGTCCTTTTGATAAAAACTCTGTTTTATTGCCACCCAGAATGATGCCACAAATCCTCCAACTCACAGGGATCTACTATTAACTCTTAAAAATACACTTAACTGCTTTTGAAATCTGGACTTCTGTGTTTTATTACTGTCCCCACCACAGACAAAACCCTATTGCCCTAAGCCCCATTCACATCCCTCTAATCCTCCAGGATTTATAATTTAAATAAGCATATCAGAGACATTAATCTGGACAATCTAAGAGTTTCTTTGGGGGTTTTATTTCAGATTACAATCAAAGAGATAAAGGTCTGGGATCTGGAGTCTTTTCTTCTGTAGTCAGGTGTTTCTTCTAAAACTGGGACAGGGTTAGGAAGAACACCTCTGGCTGACCCTGGGCATCTGTATTCCCTCTCAGACCACATCAGCTCTGCTACATGATGAATTCTTAGTTGGTGGTCATACACAGTCAGCACTGATGAAGCAGCTGGCAGAGAGGTGGGCAGCCTCTCCCTTGTGGCTCCTCCAAGTTGCTGGTTGTTTGGATGCAGCCAAGCAAGTGGAGTGCTCACGGGGAGATGTGTACGTGCATGCAGAAAATTAGCAAAACACCTGCCTTGCCAAAGAGCCTGGGTTGCTGGAAGCACATGTTTGGTGGGCAAAAGCCTGCTCCTCCCAAATCTGGAGGCAGCCATGGCCTGGCTGACACTATGACAGGCAACCCACGTGCGTGTGGGCTCAGCCTCCATGGAAGAGCCAAAAAGGCAGGTGAACATACAATGTGGCACACCTGCCTGGGCTTGCCTGGAATTATGCATCCGACTCTTTACAAAAACACTGCTTGCTTTCTCTTGGAAATGTAAAACAACCACATTTGGTTGTTGCCTTTGGAGAAGTTGTTTATTATGCCTGTTTCCATGGAGAAAAGAGCAGGTCTCTTAACGTTTGTGGGACTTCCCAGAGAACACAGATGGGCGCAACACAAGGTAGAGTTACTGTCTGAGGTATGATACTGCCCATCCTTTTGCCCTGCTCCGTTTCACAGACCCAGGTGATCCATGCAGGTTCCCACTGAGACACTCTCAAGGTTCAGGCAACATCCATAACTGGAACCCTTCTTTAGGGCTGCCAAGGATCTGCACCGTTTCTGGTGCCACCTCACACTACCTAGGGAAATGTGGCACTGAAGGGGCAGTTTGATGGCACAATCATCTGCAGCTCACTGCCCAGGTGGAAAGATGATGCCCTGAAGGGGGGACAGCTGAGGCTGCTCTGGCTCCAACACAGGTCAGTGTCTTCAGAAGTGATGTCAAAGGTTTGTAGTGATGGTGTTTGGTTTGATCTGAGGAAGACACAAATATGGGAAATCTGCAGTGCATTAGGGTGAGGAATGGAATTTAATATTATCTCATTGGCTTAGAAAAACTGACTGGAGAAAGTAGGATAAAATTCAGTAGAGACATATGCAGGATGCTATATTTAGGCTTGACCATACAGTTTTTAAAATCTTTCATCTTGAAAGAGTGAGAAGAAGTCCTGATCTGCTGAGCCCTGGAAAAACCTCAGCTGGATTTTCATGTTCAGTTTCATGGTCTGCTGGAAGACCAGGCCTCTACAGAGTTTCTTTATGACTCAGTCTAAAACAGAGACTTTGTAAAACAAAAGACAGTAGCTGTTTAAAGATCTGTCATCATTCCCCTCTGGCACAAATATTTCTGTTGGTTTGGTTGTCAGCATAAGCTTCTGGGGTTTCAGTCTGAGAGCACCGGCATTAATTTTGAGTTTCTCTGGAAGATGATGACTAGAAAGTGTATTGGAGACATCTTTTGAGTGGGAGAAACTATGATGATGTGGTTGTGTTGGGGAATATGCCTTGCTTCCCGCCTGTGTTGCTCCAAGTCAGTAGTGGTATTACTCCAATAACATCAAGGGAAGTAGGCTTGTATGAAACTGGAAATAATGCAGTGCTTAATTAGATTATTTTGATAAGAAGAACTTAGGGTAACGTATATCTAGAAAAGATTAATTGCAGCTTCATTTCCCAAGGTGATTCCATGTAGGATTGCCTCTGGTCACAACACAGTTTCATTGCAATGGTGCTGTGCATTGTTAAAAGTCAGCAGTCATTTATTTTGTGCTGAACAGACTACATTATGAAGGAGTAATCCAGTTTGCTGTCCTTTTTGCTGCTTGCTAATGATGCAGGGTGGCATAATATCACATGGCTTCAGAATTTTGCTGCTAAGCTTCAAGATTTATGCTTTGCACATACTGTTATTCCTCAGAAATAGTTTTTTGCTTTACCCCAAAGCTCTGCTTCAAATTTATCGTCACTTCTGGCTAGTGTCTAAAGGGCAGCCAAATGACATTTTTCTTCATGCCTGTTAAAGGATGTAGTATTGGGTAGCGGTGGGGGGAAAACACTGGTAATTAACATGGCCAGTTAATTAACATGGCCAGTCTGCTTTTGTAAGAAGCAGACAAAGTGGAAAAGAGAACAGATTTGATCTGACTCATTCAGAAGAGGTTTTAACAAATCATCCATTGCTCTAAATCTATGTATGCCCTTTGTCTAGAAGGAAAGATAGTCCAATGGTATGAATATTAGCCTAGGACCTGTGTAGGGCTAAGAACTGCCTGGACCATATTCCTCCCTCCTCCCCTCCCTTCATCCCTATCCCCTAATTTCCATGTAATGAAAAGTCAGGCCTGTGGCCGGGAGCCATGGCACACACAGCTGGCAGCACTGGTGCCTCAGGTTTGAGTCCAGAGAGCAGGGGTAGATAAAGCTTTAGGAAGGTGGGCTTCCATAAAATCCTATGAATATCCCGGCCCTCTGCTCTTTGGCACTTAGGGGGATTGCCGAGCTCTGCCCTCTGATCACAGCTGGTGTCCTTCCTAGGGCAGAGGGAAGGACAGCAAGTTTGTGCTGGGGAATCTGCAGCTCTTTCTGGTGTGGCATCTGCAGTCACAGTAAAGGTTGTCTCCTGGTTTTGGTTTGCATGAGCTCATATCTTTTGAATTTTACTTTCACTTTTAGGAAGAAAAACGGAAAATCTCCTAAAAATGGATAGCTGACTGTCATTTACATCACACATTATCAAAATTACTTTGCCTTGTATTGGACTCTCCTAGGGTAATTTTGCCATAAGTTTGATTTTTGAGGGTATTTTGTGCTTAGAAATAGTTTCAGGTTCCCAGAACATAACGAACCCTTCCGGAAATCCTGCAGAGTTTGTCTAGTGACCTGTTGGGTTTGAGATTTGGTGTGGTTGGTTAGTTTGACTTGGTTCATTGTTCATTTGGAGGTCGCCAATGAGTAGAGGGCAATTGGTTCTTCTTCTTGCTTCTATTCATAAAGGGTGGGAACTCAGGCACCCCCTGACAGGGCAGGTAGGCAGAAGGATCAGGCTGTGGAGAGCATTCAAAGTGGATACAAAAAGCCTGACCTTCATGTCCTGAAGCCAAGGGAGTCTGAAGAGTGATTCAAAGAGGACAGGAGGAGCTGACACTCGGCGATTGATGGGCAAAGAATATGATCTCAGCAACCGCATTTTGAAGGGAGGCCTTCAGAGGGGAGAAAATAAAAGAAAAAAAAAACACAAAAAAAAGAAAGAAAATGAGATCAAGCATTAAAGTTTTACAAAAAAAGGTTGACCTTTATTAACGTTAACTGCTATGAATAATATCAGTTTATACCAGCAGAGGAATTGAGGCTGAATTTATTTTTCTTATAGACTTCCCTGCTAGATGAATTCACTGGTGAGTGAGATAAAAGTAGGAGGAAGCTGAGTGCTGATACTGCTAACAGTACAGTCCACCTCTCAGGCCAGCCTTTCATACAAAATAGCTGTGATCTCATACTTTTGTGCCTTATGAAAAAGACCAAAATAAAGTCGAAACTGTGCTGTGCTGCACTGAATGGTATTTATAGCAGTGGGGGCATCCCAGGACCTTCATCATCTCACCCTCCTCCCCTCTCCCCACCCAGTAAAACCCAACCAGCTGGAAAAGGGTTAATATTTGCCAAGATCTGGGCTAGGTCTTCCTGGACATGAGCAGGTTGCCATGCTGACTATCCTGGGGTTTGTGGCTGATGTGGGGCACAGAAACTGGAGTGTTCAAGCCCAGGTTGGATGGGACTCTGAGCAACCTGATTTAGTGGGAGGTGTTCCTGCCCATGGCAGAGGGGTTATAACTAGATCATCTTTAAGGTCCCTTCCAACCCAAACCATTCTATGATTCTGTGCTGATTCTATGATTACAAGGATAAAATTTGAGTGGTAGCATAAAATGGAGCTCAGCAGAGCCAGGCTTCCAGCTCAGGATAGGTTGTCAACAAGTTAAATCCTGGCCTTTCAAATGTTGTAGCCAAAATCAAGAAAGACACAAACTGGTGGTCTTGGAATGAAGAGAGGGAAAGAGAGGAAAAAGGAAGCCTGTTTTTAATAGCTAGAAGGCTCTTAGATACAAAGGGTCACCCTGGAAAAGACAACACAGAGTAGGCAGAAAAAGCAGCATTTCTGAATGGCTCAGGAACAAGGAAGGAAGGAAAGCTAAGAGCTGAAGATGACTAATTTTAAGGACCTGAATCACAAGGAGGATGGGGTATTCAGCAGTTTCCCATGAAGACATGAAGAAGCACCTTTAAAAACAAACCTCATCTTTCAAATAAAAAAATATAAGAGAGACAAAACCAGAAGGCTTTCATGAGATTTTGAATATTTATAAATGTCTTTCGAATTTTTTTCATCTTTAGAAAATTCCTTAAGAAATCAGTGGATCATTATTGTAGGCGGGAGCTTTCATCACGATATTGAGTGAGCAACAGTGTTCATGTCAATCTCCTGCCTTTGGATCACATAAAGGGCTGTGTGTGTCATCAGAAGGGCTGTGTTTGCACAATGCCTTAAGACACTGTTGCTGATGCCTGTGGAAAGTACAAAGCAGTCCCCAGAAGGCACCGTGCCCCATTGTCCCATACCTCTTTTTTTCCACTCTTTATCAGCTGGTGATACCGATAAATATCTGTTTTTCTGCTAACATTTCTGGTTCCAGTTCTCCCATGATTTATATAGGGTGTGAGTGAGAAGTATCTTCATCAACACCCTTAGATTTACAAGGGTTTTGAATTATTAGACTGAGATGGTGTAAGCCTTCTGGATTTCATTTATATAATCCCTATTTTACAGAACTGTTTTGTTTTTTGGTTTTTGTGTTTTTTTAATTGTTCTCTCTGGAGAGAGTAGATTATCAGTGTGACACCATGGTATGACATGCCTGTATCTTTTTGCAAATATATATGCAGAATAAGAGAAGATCATCTTAATCCTTTACCCATTGAGACAAAAAATCACCCCTATTGTTTCATGCAACTTGTGATGTATGTGCCTTTCCTTGCTCCTACTGTCTTCTCAGTCTCCTCTGCCATCTCCATCTGGAAAGACCTTAAAACCCTACATATTCCGTAGGAAATAAGACTTGAAGGCATTTGCTATGCTCTTTCACATTATCTTTTCCCTGCCTCTGAACACCAGCATTCCCTTAGTTCTCTACTACTGGACTGCTGTATTAAAGGCAGAGATTAGTGCATTTCAGGTGAATATCTGTGTGCAGGATAAGATCCCCCACTTTATGTGGGAAAAACCCTGCAAGAGAGAATGAAGTCAGTGTCTGAGGTTTCCTGTACTGTGGTTTTCCTGGGTGGTCTTTCTGATGAGAGGTGATAGGTATATTGGGGAATTTTGAAGCTGCAACTGTTGTTCTCTCCTGCAACTCCACTTCCTTACTAGGATGTGGAAAAATTCATCCTAATCAAGCCAAGCACCATCTTTCAGGGGTAGCTTTTGTCACTGGTGCTTTTTTTCACTGAACATAGCTCTACATACCACCTTGCAGCACTGCTCTGTATCACATTTACAAGGCTACTTTATCATGCTCATCCTGTTTTTCCTAGGTAAGTAATTCTACTCTCCACTGGGTGTTAAACCTGTGCAAATATTTATGTACACCTCTCCCCATACCATCACTCAGACAGTAGCTTCAAACTTTCGTCTGAAGCCCTTCACATCTGTGGTAATTGCTGTTACTCTTTTTCTCCACTCAGTATTCTTCAGGCAACAGCTTGACTACTATATATATTTCTCTTTAAACTTCCTGTAGACCTACCCCATCTCTGTCCTTTTTCCATAGGCAACAGCTGTCATGATAGTGATGGTGCCATCCTTTCTCTTTGACCAGAACAGGTGCAGATATTCCCAAACTGCACATCTAGTGGTTTCGATCCTGTGGTACCCAATTGCTGTCTGTAATTGTAGGTCTTTTGCAGTGCTCCTGCATGTGGAATTATTTCCTCTCTGCTTCTCCACCACACATTAATTTATAATGAAGGAAAGTAAGTTGCTCACTGTTCTGGTTTATATAATTATGTGTTTGGAGCTTTAATTAGAGCACCACGAAAATAAAAGAAGACAAATGAATCTATCTCTAAGACATTATTTAATCACCTAAATGTATTTTCAAATTAAGACAGAACTCTTTGATAGCAGAGCCACTTAAAACGATCCGCATTGGTAATACTGTTTACTAAGAAACCATGCACACACTGCTACCTTCATCCACCAAAACTAAGGGTGCTCTAAATCATCCAGTGCCAAAATTAACACAAATAACCAGCAAAAAGATAAAGAACAAAGAAAATAACATACCAGTCCTGGGTATTTTCTCTCTAATCTTTGGAAGAGCCTTAGGGTAAACACGTCAATTATTTTTTTTTGTTCCTCCTGTTCACTGTTTGCATTACAATTTGGTATAATTACTTAAGAAGCCCTAAGTTGTTTTGGATGTGGGTGGTGGATTCATGGCTTGGAGACTGTGTTGTTGTTGCTGTATATTACCATCTAACTCTCAGGAGTCTGAGCTTACTGTACTCTGCCTGCAATCAATGTATCGCTTTGCCTGTGTGTTTTTATATAGTGTACAGATTATGTATAATATATGCATACATACTCCTGTAGCTATTAAGCAATACAATTCTATTTTTCCCTGTTATAGCTGTACTCAGTAAATGTCTGCCTAGGCTTCTTCATTTTTGATCACCTAAAACACAATAGAGTGAGTTTTGTGCCATGTGGTTTAGTGAACAGTAATATCAATTTTCTTCTAATGTTTACAGTTCTTAAGTTACAGTGGTAATAACTATAGATAGCAAGACACTGTAGGTACACAGCAAGATCTGCAGCTCATAGATGTAGCTTAGGTATTCAGGCATTCATCCTAGCTTTCCTTTGTTAAGGATTTGGTTCAAGAAACTATCATCTAGAATCTGCGATATTTCTTCTTAATGACTGTGATAGGAGAGACATTGAACACATTGAGTCAATAAAATTGTGCTGGAATAACTAAAAGAAGGATATGATCCATATTAGCCTTAGGCTGTACCACTGGCACATCATCCAAGAAAGCTGAAATAGTTGCATTCTTCTAAGATTCAAGTATGCTTTGAGGTGAAAATACCGTTTAGAAAGCACATATATCAACAATTCATTTTGTGGCCTTCTTCCTTAGTACCGCAGACTGTAGACCAAATTCAAGACTCATGTCTGCTCCCTGGCTTCAGTGGGCTTTCATCCAAGATAACATTTGGTGTCTTCCACTTAAACCAGAACCAAACTCCTGCAGTGAACTACACAAGTATTAGGGCAGTATTGGAATATATGTAGGTAGTGATATTGCTACTGAGGAGTCTTTGTGCTCTAAGTGTAACTGGACACTAAACAGGAAGAGAAACTAATCATTAAGAGCATTAGGAATTCTCTCCCAAACTGACATGACAATCAGTTTGGTAAACTGATCCTGTGGCAGCACAGAACACAGGCCCTGTCACTTTATGGAACAGGTATTGATTGAATTTAGTCACACTCTATTAGGAAATACTGTGAGCTGTACACCAAATAGAGCAAATAGTTTTTCAGTGTTGTCGGGTTAATAAGGAAACTCTGGGAAGAACAACTTGTCTGTCCTTCCTAAGGTCTTGCACTGGTCTAGTTCACCATCATACTCTACTGAGTAGGTGCATGGAGGAGAACAGGTCTAATCCCCCTGCACAAACCACCTCAAAACCACAAAACGTGGTACACAGAAGCTGGGAGTCAAACCCTTCTTCCTTGCAGTCACAGGAACTGATAACCCTGGCCTAGAGCAGGCTATGTGGAATGAAGGATCACATCATACCTAGCTGCAGGAAAACCTGCAGGTTGTTTCCACGATCTTAGGGCGGGTAGGGAATGAGTAGACAGCAGATGTCTGGCAAGTTGTGTCATACCACTAAAGAAATGTGAGAGAAAGCTCTACTGCTTTAGCTTTATTTTCATCCTCTCTGCAAAGCAGATAGTTCTAAATCATGCTTATTCCAAAGCTACTTGTTTCTTGGACAATGTAACAGGTCCTCGTAAAGAGTAGGAGTTAATTTCTGCACACGTAGGGCTTCAGAACTGTATTTATAAGCCAGGCTTGCAAGACGTTTACCACCCAGTCAGAGCACTGTTTTGCAGTCAATCCCCTCTCCACCCACTTAAGAGTGCTGCTATGCAGAAGCCCTTCAAGAAAGGGGGAACACCAGGTTGTGCTCTCTAGTCACACATATTAGCCATCTGTTGCTTGTACACTGTTAGGCCCTCTGTGTTTGGGGTGAGGACTGACCTAGAACACTTCAGTTGAAATTCTGACTACCGTAAAGCATAGCTTGCTGTAAAGCAGAAGCAATAGTAAGTGGATTCCTCCTTCCACTAAAAGACACCTCCTGTCGCCTTAAAATCTGTCTTAGTTTGGCCAAACTTTGCTTTTGAATAGCCTTAGCTACATGTTTTGCTTAGAACCCAAGTTACAGCCAGATGGGTTTTGCATGCCATTATCAAATTTGACAGTGCCCTAAGGTAGGTGTCATGCTGCAGAGCCATGTAATATACTCAGCCTATTGGGCATGAGGCCACACACACAGTGGGAGGCAATACCTGGCAAGGCTGAAGTGCTCCCACAGCTTTCTGCTCTCCTCTGTCAGAGGTAAAAGTAGAGTTGGTAGAAATTCCTGGGTATTTCTCCAATGCTAGCAATATCTCCGTGAGTGCAACCCCACTACACTGTATATTTATTAGACCAACGAGTCAAGCATATACATTAATGGGCCTTGTCAGGGAGGGAAAATGTGAACTGTCTAGTCCCAAAATCCATGCTACTTACACTTCTTTGTCACTTGAACTAGAAGTTCTTCCCTGCTCTAACCAGGTGGGCGCAGTCTCCTGTGCTTAGTTAACTTGCTTACCTTCTATAGGCAGACAATCTGCTTTCACCACTTGCTTCTGCTTTCTTAGCTTTTGTGGCTAAGACATCTGAGTATGCACTAGCCACTTAAAGGAAACCTAGACACTAGACAGAAGACCTACTGATAGAGAATCATGTCTTTTATATGTGTTCTTTGACATAGGAAGGAAGAAGCCTCCAAGACAAGAACTGTGAGCATTTTCTGTGATCAGTCAGTCATGGCTGGGCTTCACAAATGAAGATTTGGGAAGGGCTCTACCCACATTTGCTGCAAGTGCGCTGGTGGCTAGGAAGGCCAATGCGAGATAGACAAGCCCAGTTGCAAAAGACACAGCAGAAAGACTCCTTAGGTGGTATCAGCAAGACACGGTTCTTTCTGCATTGTCTTTTCTCCTCGAGAGTGATCCTGCGTGTGTTCTCAAAGGAAGCAGCAGCGTTATAGATGGTGTGTCTCCAGACCTCCCGATTGGAGGCCAGAGTAGACCAGTGATGATGATATTTTCTGTGATAGTGCTGTGGTGATAATATGGTTTTTAAATTCAGGTTTAAAAAGGTGTGGAGTCAAGCCCTCAATAATGGGATAAAAAAAAAAAGTCGTGGCAGCAAAATACTTCTAAGGCAAATTGTTTGGCCATTTCTGCTGTGTAAGCAGAGTATACAATTCAGACACAAATAAAATTGTACTAAAGTGTGAAAAGCAAATCCTCTTATTTATGAATAACTGGACAAACCCAACCCTAACTGAAAATTTCTGTGTAATTTGATCATTATGTCCATGGCTATAATTGAAAAGCACAAAAGGATATCAGAGAGGATAAATAGAGTTGTTACATGGCAGGGGTCTGATTTTCATTACATTTGTAAGGCGTAGTTGTGTAAGTTTCTGCTTACATCCTAATTTATGAGGATGTGGGTCAAAGCCATTTGTTACAGCTCAGAGTAAAGCCAGGAGATACATTCTTTACCTATTATGACTAATATGACATCTGTAGAGAGTTAAATAAAGAGCATCTCTTCTCCATGGGTTTTTTAAGCATCCTCCTACTACTGAAATGTGAAATTTCAGGTTAAAGGGTCATTATAGCACCAAAACCAATAAAGCAAGGACAGTCTCACATATGTGCCTGAAAGCTGATGAGCTTCCAGAAGAGCTCTATCTCTGAGCCAGAGTACGTGGAAGAGGTCAAGGAGAAGTGGAAATTGTGTGCTTGATTCTTTACTTGATTATGCTGGAAGAGGGAAGATGAAGTTTCAACAGTCTGATTTGCTGATTAAAGAGTAGACAATGACAGTGTGTGTTTTTAAATAAAAGTGTTGCTGACCAATTGATCAGCAAATCTACCATATAACCCTAAAACCTCAGTAAGAAAGTAGATTCACTGTGTCAGAGAAGTATTGCCACTGACCTCTCCTGTCATCTCAAATTAATCAAGTATAAAAGTGGGTTTGAAGAAGTGATCATTGCATCTGATTGTCAAAGCCCCAAGCCGGACTTTTTGCAAGGCCCTGAAACTCCAGATGAACACGAATGTTTTTCAGCTGGGCAGAACATTTGAAAATCAGGACCAAAGTAGTTTGATCCTGAAAAGTTAGAAGGTGCTTATTACTCACTTATGCACATCACAGACCTACTTCAAGGCTGAACCAGTGATATGCTTTAAGTCTTGCAATGGAAAATCATTCACACCATGAATGGCAAGTTTATTCTTCTGCTGGTGCCCAGTCTTTTTTTCTCACACATAAAGAATTTTATTGTAAATTGCAGAGTTATTAGCCATTTTGATGCTTTAAGGAGTGGTCCAAGCAATTATAGGATTATACCAAAACATGGTGTTCTAGGAACGTTTTAAGAAATGCAATGAAATTTGAACAAGGACTTGGCCCCGATGCAAAACAAATACAAACACCAAGATAAAACATCACCTCAAAGCTTGAGACACTGGCTGAGATTTTTGCTAACTAGGGTATTTACTTGTCTTGTGACTCAGGTGAAAAGTAATCACCTGATGCTTATGGTTCTAAAAAAAAGTTTTGCAAAGGGTCTGCTTCTAGCCTGATTTATAGGGATTCTCACACACTGCTCACGAAATATTAAGGAACACAACTCTTCTGTGCAGTTTGTTCACAGGATCCTCTGAATATTGACATTTAGGAGCCCCTCTACACCAAGATGTTCATATTAATTAGGAGGAAAGGGATATTCACAAAGTTAAACATCAAATACAGGAGCAACCCTGTTAGGCCTATTACACTGAATGGAGAAACATGAATCACAGAATATTGTGTGCTGGAATCACCATGACTGTAGCCACTTGTCCTCTTAGGAACAGAAGTATTTCCCAACAGCATGTACTCTGGGGGAAGTCTAGTCTTCTGGAAGCAAACCCCTATACAAATGCATGGTCTCTGCAAGTAGCTGGTAAAGGTAAAGGTAGCTGAGAGCAAGCACTGAGCTTGGGTAGTGAAGGACTTGGGTAGAGAAGGACTAAATTCTGTGCTGCTGCTCAACCACCTTGCAGTCAAAGTCTGCTCCGTTTAAATTTTCCATTGCAGGTAAAAGATGAGGCAGATTGTTTTGATAACAGCCGTGGACACCTCTTTCAGTAAGTGAAGTGGGTATCTCAGAGCTACCCAAGGACTCTATCATCTGAATGGACCTTTGATTCCTGTTTTGTGGCTGTCATACATTAGCACTCTTCCCCTCACATCCCAAGGACTCCCGTTTTGCTTACCTTTGACTGCTCCGATGAGACCTGAGCGATGTGGGTCACAGTCAGGGAGGGCACATGGTTGCCCTGTTCTTGAGCAGCTCTCCCACTGCTGCAGCCACAGCTGTGCTTCCCTTTTGGATCAGCCTGTACACACTTGCTTAGTCTGTATCTTCCTTTTTGACACAATTTAATTGTCAAAAGTATCTAGTCTGTAGATTACAGCAGAAGTTTCTCTTGTGTTCTCCAAGGTATTGCAAATGAAGATTTGTATCCATGTGGTCTGGTTTTGGCTGGGGGCAAGTTAATTTTCTTCACAGTGGCAAGTATGGAACCATGTTTTAGAACAAACAGTTGTGTGGTACCTAGTTGCTGGAGGGGGTTAAACCATGACACCATGCATTTTCTCTTAAATCCTTTTAAAAACTTCTTTTTAAAGAGGCATTACTTTCAAAATCTGTGCTGCCAAAAATGCTGAGCACCTTTGTCATCCATAGCAGCACTGATGCTACACTATGCTCATAGCATGTGTAATAGCCTTTGAGAAACCTGAGATCAAATTCTAAAGGATTTTTGCCATTTTGTAACTCATCTGAATTTTCTTCTGACATTTCTAGCTCTCTTCTCTTCCCTATTCCTGTGAGAGTTTTCCTCAGGGGACAGTATGTCACAGTCATTTCATTAGCTAGGATACTGTTAGCTTTGCTTGTGATTCCGGATTTGCTTGGAAGTTTCTGATTGAAAACTTTTCCTTCTGGCTTACAGTATCCACTACATGATATCACAGGAATAAAACTTTTAATGGGAGACATGGGAAGCACAGATTTCTTCTTCTCCATCTCCACTACTTACTGCATCAGTCAGAGTTGGACAAAGGCTCAGATCCTTACTGCAGTACAGCTCCTGGGAGATGTCAGGACCTACGTAGTCAGTATGTCTCAATTTTGCAGATGGGCAATGAAAACTTTGCTATTCCTGAACTGGGTAGAAATGCAGGGCTAGTCATGACTCTTGCAACCCAGGTGAGGTTAATTTTTGAAAAGTCCTTATTAGCATCCTTTATAATTTTATGACTGCAACCTGGAAGCCCACAGAAAAATGTTCAGTCCTGCAGGGGATCCTAAATCTTTTCATGCTGACAGTGATGAACATGTACAGATTATCCATACCCCTAATGCTGAGTGATTTCACCAACCCAGTGGGAAAGATTCTTCTCTTAATTACACAGGAACAAGTAAGGAATTGCTCTAGTGACGTGAATGGAGTCATTTTGGATAGACACCAATACAGGAGAGAACACAATCTGGCGCCTCAAATGCTGCCAACAAAAGCTCAGTTGTATTATCCCATGATTTGACTGTGGCAGCCAGTCTCACTGAACTGATGTCTGACCTAGCTCCCACGGAAGTCAATGTGAGCCTTTGCACTGATTAAAATGCTTTTCAGTAGACCCTCTCGGCAGCCAGATCGAATTTCGGATCAAGGGCTCCCCCACCTACTTTGCCTGAAACCCACGGCCTCGATGGCGCTGACCTGACTGTCATCTTATCTCAGGACTGGCCCAGCTCTGACTGGGGGTGTTGGATCAGGCTACCTTCTAAGGGCTTCTCAGGTATGAAATATTCTCTGTGATGTGGTAGTGAATAGGGCTGTGGAAGACACAGCAATGCTCTAGTCCACGAGCCCAACCTGTACTTTCAGTGGAAGAAAGACTCCTGCGCAAGTGTCCTTGGGAATTTTAGGCATTATTTAACTATTGTATTAACATACCTCTTCTTATTACCTTACGATGCTCTCATCGTGTTACAACATAAATGAGGACAAGCCCCAAACCCCTGAGATTTATCTTCTCTAAAGGAATGTTTTCAAGGCTAACCCAGTAAACACTGGAGTTTAGCTGGGATTTAGGAGGAATGACTTTTCCTATCTGATTTGCAAAGCTTATGTTTCCTGCCTCACTACAGATTTCCAAAATTTCGGATGATAGGTTTCATTTAAGTAATTTAAACTCCCAAGAAAAAAATACTTCAATTTTTCATGCAGAAAATATCTCAGCTGACACAGTTTTGGAGCTATATGCCAGTGACACCAGACTGCTAAAAAATACAGTTTCTGCAGGATCCATCCAGTCACTGAGGTTTGTGCCCAGCAAAATTTGATTTAAATATTCACTTCTAGGTCTTCTCAGCTTTGCATTTTGTTTTCCTCGTTCATCTTAGTCTGAGTTTTTGCACACTGAAAAAAGCTATTTTTTTTCCTGTGGAACTTTGGACCAAGGGTGGGGATGTGGTAGCAAGATTAAATAAGTGTGTCAAAATGAATACCTATTAAAAATCAGAAGGGAAACAAAAATAGAGACTGGCCTTTCTGCCAGATTCTTTTGTATATCTTGGATTGTGGAAAGACTGATGATCTGCCTGACTGACCACTGAAACATATTCTTCTTCCTTACTGTTTTTGACCTGATGAGCAGCTTATGAATTGCTGACAATGTTCCCTCCAGTAAGAAGATTGCATTCTTAAAAAAGGCAGGCTCATCTCTACCCAGTCCCTCTCCCTCCTCCCAGGGTTCAATGTCCCTGTCCTAATTTGGACAGGCTTTCTGTAAAATCATGTTGTAGTTTGGAGAATGTAGTGCTCTGATATCAAAGAGGTCACATTAGGGTAATTCATCTTCTCCTTTTCCTCTTGAAAATCCAAGCCCATGAGTTGCTTGTTTAGAAAGCAAAAAATGGTCCAAACCCCTCCAGATGACCTATAGAGTTGAGAAATGACTAAATTAGAAAAATAAAAGACTCATAGCTGTTGTTATATAAGTGGAGTATGAAATATTCATAATTAATGGTGAACTAGTCCAAAACTTACCATAATTGCCATGTTCTTACCAAAGATGACATGTGGCCAAAAGCACGAACATTTTGGCAGCCAGTTTGGTACCACAGTAAGACAAGCATACAGCATGCAGGTCCAATGATATTCTGTATGATTATGATATTAAACCAGCAATGTTCTGCACCCTAGTTGTAATCAAAATATCCAGGGCCTGATATTAATATAATTTCATAGAGTAAAATTTTGGGCAATGTTGTATTTAATCTGATACAACCCACTACTGAAATCCTTACATGGTGAAATGACTCATTGACGTCACTGGAGTTTTGCCCAAATAAGAACTTCAGAATAAGGCCCTGAGGGATTATCTGTGCTCTTCTCTACTTACTCATTAAGTAAATCTCATGTAGATTCTAATGAATCTACAACGGCCTACGTGGAAATATGGGTCTTATAAAAAGTAAAGAAGGATTTACTGGATTTATTGCAGATGCCTTAATTTGGGTTACTTTTTAAATTTTTTTCCCCCCTCTAGAAGAGGACTCTATAGAAAAACAGGAATAAGAACACCAGTAATCCAGATAACAGAAAATCTCTCAAGGACTGTGATTTTCAACTTTTTTTGATGTGGAGGACAACTTCCAAGGGAATTGCAGACATCCTTCTAGGGAATTTATGTAGCCTGTCAATTGAAAGAGTTTTCTTCGTTATTTTTCATGCAGCTTTTGAAAGTAGCCCACCTACAGACTCTCGATTTAAAATCAGTGCTGTAAGGGGCTGACTTTTTCTAAGGAGGCAACAATTGCTACTCCTTGGGTTGGTCTCCATAAGCAAAGACACAAACATTTGAGAAGGTAACATTTGGATCCAGTGCAATCACTAGCCAACTCTGGGGCCTCATGTGCAACTTTCTTGCTCCAAAATGTTGTATGAATTGTCCTGCTGGACTTATGGAAAGCACCAAAAAGCCATTGCGGTACCAGAAGCACTCCATGGCAACTGTATTGCTTTCATACAGTATTAAATGTACTGCCCCTGTTTTCCAGTGCCACAGACTTTCCCATTCCACTGGAAGTCAATGCTGAGGTGCTGATCTAAGCTCCCTGGTGCCTTCACAGCACAGGGCACACTCTGATTCTTCTGACAGGCTGGCACTGCTGCAGCCTTGCTGTGTGAAGGTGCTGAACACCCTCCCCTATTGATGGCATCAAGGGAACACCTCAGTTACCCAGCCTGGAGATTGGACAGATAAGAGACAGGAGGGAGAGGGATAACACTCAACCACCCCACTTCCAGAATTAATGCTTTGGTTAATCACGTTGACATTCAACTAAGATGTGGATTAATGCATGTTAGACCAGGTCCATGTAGAGTCCTGGGCTTTAGTGGTGAATACTTTTTAGTATCTCTCATCTTGTCTAGGACAATCCCTTTCCTCAGCCTCTCAAACAAAGCCATAAATGGGAGACTAACCTGAAATGTTATTCCATTCATTGGCAAAGTACTGTTTCATATTCTTCCAGGGCTCTATTTTTGAAGGCAGAGAACTTAGCTAACCTTGCTATGTCCCAGCAAGTAAAGACACTCTGTTTGTTGTGTCATGAAAATGAACAACACATTTCCAATGTTAAATAAACATTTATCCAAAGGTTCAGCTGACTGCTTAAATCTTGAGTAAATCAATCACTGCAGGTTAACCTTTGCTCATGACACTATTTTTTCCTTCCAAAAGCACTGTAACTATCAGATCTCGCAGTTACATGGTTTTTTAACATGCCACTGTCAGGAGAAATACTTAGTGGAGAAATCTGGCACAGCAAATACTTTTCCACCCAATGCTCTGTGGAGCTCAATAAGTCTATGGGTTGCTGTGCTGTATCTTAAGGACATTAAATATATGCTTTCAGCTACAATCCATCTGGAAAAATACCACGAATGTGAAACTATTGAGAGTTTAGAAGAAATTAATGTTCCCTGGCACACGCATATCAGCGCAGTTCAATTACACAGTTACAAGTATGCCTTCCGTCTAAATCGGCTCTGGGGAGCAGCTCCCAACATACCATACCAAGGTGTTTGCATTACAAAGGGTTATTGTGCTGTGGTTTAGCCAAAGGAGATGAGAATAAGAAGACACGAGAAAACATTTGCAAGGAATTGAGGCTGTGGCAAACAGTGGCTGCTCTCTGCCCTGATAGAGCAAATATTTTTGTATCTGCAAAGCTTCAATTAAGTTGGGTAAGCAGAAAAGTTACCCAGCTTAACTCAAGACCAAAATAGAAATCTGAGAAGAACAAGGTGTCTTGCTCACTGTGAGGCACCATTCTTTGTTTGAGAGTTCATTCCCTCTGCCAGTCAGTACAGATCTCTGTTTCACTCTGCCTGCACATCTGAAGCAGGTGACAGCACTGCACAAATTCAAGGCAGGAAAAACACATGGACTGAGAACAGAAGTGGAGTTCTTTCAGTCATGGGAAATATTTTTAGAGCATATTTCTAGAGCAGGGCAGATGATACAGTGGAGGTGGACAAGGTGGGATCCTTTTCACCACATGTGGCTGAGCCAGCTAATGCTTGTTCCAGAGGGATTCTTAAAGGATCTTCTCACTTCTCTGGAAATTCTTTTTTTCCTCCTGTAAAATTCTATGGTACTTTTAGTTTGGATGCAAACCAACTGTGACAGGAGCTGGAACTGTGGGGAACATACCTTATGTGTCCTGGCTACCTTTCGGACAACTGGAAATGCTCCTCAATTTTTTTTTACTAAATGTCTCAGTTCTTCCTTCTGCAGAGATTTTCAGTGACAGACAGAGAAAAAATGTCAGTAATGTTTAAGCCATGTACAGCTATGGAATCTTCTTTCTGCAAGCATACCAGGTGGGCTTACAGTTTCATCCTTCCTCGATCACTGAGGATCCTTGAATCTCCAGTGAACTGTTGCTGTTCTCCCAGTATGGCAGCTGTCATCTTTCCTTACTCAACCAGACCCAAGAGTCTCTTTCAGCGATGCTATTCTCTAACACAGGAGGTGGACCGTGCTTCTACGTGCTTCTTGCAGCCAAGCCTAAGACCTCTGGATATACCTTCCTTTCTCTTGCCCGTGTCAGGACTGCTGCAATGGTTTGCTTCTTCCTTACAGGTTTGCTCTTTCAGGTTGCTAGGGATGATTCAGGCATTTGCTTAAATGTATGGCTTGAAGATGGAGAGATACCTAAGGAGTCTGTAGCCTGACTAGTCTCTTACTCTGTGTTCCCACTTGCACGAGGCCCTTTTGTCCACCCTCTGTGTAGAGATCCCATTTACAGGGCCAGCCATGGATATGACAATTGTATGGACTCCTAAAGGGACAGGCCACTCTGTCACAGCCTTTCTGAAGCACTCAGTCGGGCACAAAAATTGCTATAATCTACTTCCACATTATTTGCAAATTCTGCAAGTGATGGGTTTCTGTGTCAATGTGGGGCACACTCCATGTCTCCTCGCAGCTTTATCTAGAAGTTTGTTTCCTTCATCTCTGCAACCCCTTTGAATTAGGACACACGCAACATTATGACTGATTGAAAACACATTAAGGCCTTTCAAATCTCAAGACATTCCAGCCTGCTCCCCGAGCACATGCTAGGGGATACAACCTGAAATTCAGGTGATACTGGCAATATAAATGGAAGACAGAAAACCCTGTGAGATTCATTTCCTCAAGTCAAATGAAGAAAAAAGGCATCCTTTACGGGAAAGTTCAGAGTGAGCACCTAATTTAGCTGCTTTGCATCTCTCCACAGAAAAAGGTGTCACTCTGCTAACTATAGGAGAAGGTTAGAGTGATCAGACTCACTGGGACAAAGATAAATATCTTGTGAAGCCCATTTCTCCCTGACCTGCAGCCTCTCACACCCTCAAAATCCATAGTCTGGTAGTGGTCTGTCTAGAGTGGTAGACATCTGCTTATTGCTCAGGTGAGGATCCCTTGGTGGGAAACAGGGCATGTTTCACTTTTTACCTCCTACATCTCACTGAGACGCAGCCCCTCCACCCTCTGTGGGGGTGTCTAGTGTAATCCAAAGAGCATAAAATCTGACTGATCTCACTCAAATTGTGTCTCAGACAGTGAGAAGGAGATTGTTTCCAGTTTGGACAACAGATTGGCTCAGGCTATAAATGTATCTGCTGAAAAAGCATGTAGGTGGGTAAGATGTTGGTTTCTCCTGCAGTTGCTACTGGGGTGCCCTGGATGTGTTTGTTGGCATCCCCACAACCCAGCAACCACTGCTACCCGCTCAAGTCCATGCTGGAAAATCCCCGAGTTTTGCCACAGAACTTTCCATTTTCTCCACCTCTAAGTGATATCCACCAACCCACACTGCTGCAAAACCACTATGGCTGTGGTAGTCTTCTGCTTAAAGAGCTAAGTGATTTCCTCCATTTTTTGAGGTAAACCACTAACCCAAGTCAATTGTGTACAGTGTTACTGGTTTGAGTCTCACACTAGAAAATCTTCATCCAGCAATCAGAGAGGTGTTAATACACATTGTCCCTTCCATTAGTGATGGCAAGATGGGCTGTGGCTGCTCACATGGAAGCGCCTGTCACTGCTCCCCACTTGCTTTGTGGGCACATCACTGCCTGTAGCCTGGGGCACAGACACAACCCTTTCAATGAGTGCTTTGCATGGACAAATCCCGAAAAGATTTTCCTTTGAAAATTGCCACTACACTAAAGGGATTGGCCTTGAAGGTACTACTTTGCTTCAGTCAAAAAAGCATATTTCAGACTCATCCCTTTGAAAGAAAAACTGCAAACAAATGGTTGTTTTCTCCAGCCATACAACAAAGTCCTGTTTGAAGCAATTTGCCCCCAAGGCAGAAAGTACAAAAGATACACCCCAGTTACAACCAGCTGCAGCTTGCTGAAGAAAAACCACTCCAGCACCGCTGGATCCCTGCTGCAGGGTGACTCACTAACAATGTTTATCCTTCATTATGATGCAGGTTTGGTTCATTAATTGCCTAACTATTATGTCACTAATTAGAGAACCTTAACTGACTAGGACAGGAGATGTTCACAACAGCTTGGTGGGGTGGGGGGAGTGACAAACAGGTCAAAAACTAGATGTGACCTAGCTTTAGAAAAGTGGGAGAGCTGGAAGGATCAGGAACAAAAACTTCTTGTCTAGGGGACTCTACCCCAGCTGCTACAAAACAAAACGTATTTCTTGCTAGACTGTGGGCTGAAGAGGCAATACTTTGCCATAGTTGGCTTATTCTGTGCTTATTTGTAATATGGGCAGGGAAACAAAGGTGGGAAAACAACCACATCCTTTTAAAGCTAAGTAATTCTCATAAAGAAAGCAACAAACAACTAATGTCCTACTTGGGCAGAGTGCTGTATGCTGGATGAGTAGGGCATGGCACAAGAACAAGTTACACGGAAGAAAATCTGCTCTTTCACATTATAGGACTTTAATTAATCTACTGTAAATACGTTTGGTCTTAGCCCTCAGTAGATGTGAGGTCCAATAGCATGCTTCTAGGCAAAGATAGCCCAGTGTCTAGCACATTGTATGTTCTTTGCTTCTTGCTCACTCCAAAATGATTGCAGACATAATTACTCTAATAAAATAGCTAAAAAATCACACCGTAAGATGTCCATAGCATCTAAATTTATTAAAGCTGCTAGTGGAATAGTCTAAACTGCTCACAAGGAAACACCCAGGAAAAGAAGGCAGTTCAGCTTAGAAACAAACTGCCTGAAAGTAAGAACTTGAGGAAGTTGAAAAAGCAAGCATCAAAATGTCGGTCCTTCATGTTTGCAATTAGCAACTGAACATATGGGGGAGTGGGAGGACCCTGTTTTCTCAGAGAGAAGGATCTGTTACACAAGAGGTGCAGCAGTGCCAAGATTCCCAAGACCAAGGCACACAAACTTCCTTGTGAAGCAGATGTACAACCACGTGCCCTGCCCGCATGCCGCATCCTCATCGTCGCACCGAGCCATGGTACTTACAAGTGGGTGACTACTCATAGCTAGCCAGAAGTGGGACTTGTCATGATTAGTATTTGATGAGAGTTGTCTCAGATGCCAACATGTCTCCTGTCCCTCTCATTCAGCTGGGGCATTTCATATTGGTATTTGTCACCAAAGCACTGGAGCATCATCCTTAGAAATGAAAACTATTTTATAAGTAGGAATTGGTCAATGTTTAAACCACCAGTTTTGCTTTTTCCATTTTTAGTGCATCACTCTGCTTCACATGTTTTGCAGTGGAACCAGCTGTGCCCTCCTTTCACTAAGCCCTTAGCTCTTGGCGTTCACTGAAAACATTTTCCAGCTGTGAGATGAAAGGTAAAAAATTTGAAATTATATAGTGGACAGTAAACCTCTGAAACAGTTTATTCACAGTGGATCTGACATACTCCCTGCTAAATACCACAGGCTATAGGAAAACCTTTGAGCTTAACAACCTGGCAACTTATTTTGGAAAATTTAAAAATGGGCCACCTGGGAGTCCGAAATCTGGCTGTGTTGCCTGGCAATGGGCAAAGTCCACTTTTGTTCAGAGGGTCCCAGAACCTTCTGACTCAACAAACCCAGTTATATGCCATCCTAGGACCCAGCAAAGGAAACACTGGGCAGCAGACATTGCCCAATTCTCTAGGTAACCTTTCTGGCAGTTTACCTACTAAGTCACGTGGGGGTGGCTTGGAATTTGGGGTCAATTCCCTTTCATCTGTGTATTGTCTTTCCGCAAGTGCTTCTCTCTTAGAATTTTAAATCCCTTACACCTTCGTCAAGAAAACACTCCTTCTTCCTCATCTTCCCACCTCCCTGCCCCATTTGGTGATTTTCTCTCTGTCTGGTTCCTATTGCTTCAGCTGCTCAGATCAGGAATGGTAATATTTTCATCACAACTAAATCAAATACACCCCACCCGCTCATTGCCACAACATGCCTTTAAACTAGCTGGAGCAAAAAAACCCATTCCAACGGGGTAAAAATATTACTTTACTGTGAACTCAAATGAGCCTTGGAGCAGTGCAATGCTCTATGAAATCATGCAGGACAGAGCAGGTATTGTCTGCAGCTGAATTCATTAGACTTTAAAATAAAAGTTTGGAGTTAGGCCCATTGGAAATCACAAGTCTGGATTCTGCAGCTCATTGTAACTGCATGTTTCTCTGCTGGGCTCATCACTCCATCTCCCAGGAGTCTAGGGTGCTTCAGATCCCAAGGTGCTTAAAATCCAAACTCAAATTTCCCTGAAGTTCAGGGTATCTAAATTCAATGACCAAATGGAGAAAAAGCTCAGCAGTGCTATTTCTGTTGCTTGGTCCCAAGCCCAGCATGGGGATCAGAGATGTATCTGTGTAACTTTGCTTTTGGTGTGAAAACCTCAGCTCTACTCAGCAGCAATCCTTCACTCTGAATGGTATGTTAGTCCTTCTGTCTTCTGCTCAAGTCTGGTTCAAGGCATATGCAGTCTTAGCAGGGTGTAAAAAATCAGCCAGAAGAGCTATGGAAAGAACAAGAGGAGATGTGACACCTGACCTGTTCAACACAGTCTCGCAGAAGTAAGCATTTGACAGCATGATCTGGCCATTCAGGTCTGTAATCTAAGTTGACAACATGGATTGCTGTTACAAAAGAGAAAACTGAAACCATGTTTTCCCAGATTGTGGAGATTAATCTGGTCGGAGAAGATGCCATTTCCAGAGTGACAGCAGATGGCTTCCCACATCCCCCCTGCAGCACCTCTCACTTACAGGTCACCAGCTGGGATTTGGGCAAGAGGGGGTTGCTCAGTGTAGCAAGGCTTCCCAAAACTTGAAAGAACCAATCTGCAGGTACAGAAGAGGATGTGGGGGTGGGAAGCCCTTAGCCTCACCCTGGCTTTGGCAGAGCGTCACGTTTTGGGGAGGGATCTGCATGGCACAAGCCTATGCAAAGCTCAGGAGGTTCCCCCTAACTTGGGATCCCAGCCCACATGCCCTCCTGAGAAGGACCTGCCACGACAAGTGGCAAACAGTGGTTTACAAGGACTTTTTGTGGCTGCTATTAGCTGACTATCCTATGTAAAAAAGCTCCCTTTGGTTCAGTGCAGTGAACTGAGCCGAAGCAGAGAGCCAGTGCCTGACTCTGGGAAGGAAGGATGGGCAGGTAAGCCAAATCCCCACATTTGTCAGCCACCAGTAGAGCTGCTCTCAGATGCACTTCCCTGCAGTGCTGGTTGTGAGGTGCACCCTTATTTTCTAAGCTGCCAGACCTGCATCCCTGGGGGTTCAAGCTACTCTGGGCTTGGCTGCACTTCTGGTTGTTTCTTAGCTCATTGTTCATCCTATAGCTTTTCTGAGATCCACAGTGAGACTCAGGCCCAGAAAGACCAGATGTCATTTATTCGGAGGAAGTTTGTGACTGTCTGATTTAAGATTTGAGAGACTTGTGAATTACTGATGAGAAAAAAGTTTTCCAGGAACTTCCTTGCTCTGGTCCTGTTAATCACACATGTACTGTGGTATTTACAACATAATCAGTTCTCTAGTGTTTTCCCCAATAGAGAAAAGTGACTCTTAACACTGGACTGTCACATTTTGCTCATTTGCATTACAAAGTCACAAAAAAGGTTTGTGTTCCCTCACACTTAGAGAAAATGAAAGAAACCACAACTGTGCCTCAGTTTCTTTTCAGAGGAGAATAAGCCACAAGCACAAAGAAGTATGGTGGCTTGTTGAAAGGTTCCTGAGTGGTCAATAGAAGGTGACAAATCAAGTCTAGATTTCTTAACTCTCATCCAAGTACTTTTCCATGGGATCTTATTCTCTACACTGGCAGTATTACTTTTTTTTTTTTTCTTAAATAACTTTCATTTTTAAAAGATATGTGAATTGGATCTTGGCTATTTAAATTGAAAAAAAAAACAACAAAAAATGATAAAAGAGGCTAGATATGGTAGTGAAATGGCAATGAAGACAAAAGTAAGCGCATGGTTCAAGCCATCATAGTAGAATGCAAAATGTAAACGATTTGTTTAAGAAAGGAAATGGAAGGTTGACTAGCACATTCTAAATTATAAGAGGTTGAAAACAAGAAGCATGAATTCCTTTGCATGATGTTCTTCCGAAGACTGCAAAGGGGAACATTGACATAATTAGATCAGTACAAATGAGTCCCAACAAAAGAGACTTGCTTCTTAATGCAGTTTGTTGTTAAGCCATTCTGAGAAATTGAGTGGTAAATTGAATCAGTCATTGAAGCAAATGTTGCATCTGAGCTTAAAGAAGAAATGCATAATTTCATTTAAACTATAATAACTTCTACTGATGAGCTGATTAATCGAGCAAGTAAAATCTGATAACGCAGTATATAGGGGGATATAAATAGATAACTCTCAGCACTGGGAAAGTGTGGCAACCCTTCATACCCTATCTGCCAGTTTGGTTGGGCAGAGGGAATAGATTTTCTTAATTTATGATGAGTTGCATTAATCTTAACCTAAATTTCATGAATAGTGGTAGGGAAAATGTGGGCGATTTGATGTCTCTTGAGTAAGTGAGAGTCACCACCTTGCCACATTTCCCCCAGTGAATGGGAAATGCTTGACCAATGCACTGTTGGTGGTAGACTGGACTGTCAACATGTAAGCACAGGTAGGACAGGCTCAGAGAGCTCCTCATTTACACACCAGCTTGCAGGTGATGTTTTTCTCTGATGTTATGTGCCCCTGATCCAGGTATATTTGGGCTAATGAAGTGATATTACTATTACTGCCTGAGATCTCATCCAGATCTGAGTCCAAGGTAAACAAAAACAAAGATATTTTTCTCTTTCCCCTTGTGTATTAAGGCATTAGGGATGGCAAACAAATGCACAAGCAAACAACTGGAACAAATCTGATCCACTGTAAAAGGATTTTGTGCATCTAATAAAATTAATATGCACACAAAGGATTTTGCAAACAGCAAACAGCACCTAATATATGGTAAACCTCACACAGATCTTTGCTATCTAAGTTACAGGATGACATTAGCTCCTTCAGAGCAAAATCAGGATCTCAAATACAAACGAGTGACAGACAGCCTGCAGCTTTAAATATCAGCTGCTCTGGAGGGCAGCTATTTCAGCACAACAGATGCCTTTCTCCTGTGAAATTCCCCCGAACAGGAGATGCTTGGGTTCCTGCATGCTTAACTGTTCCATCCTTCAGCACTTCCTTTCCCTAGAGTGAGGGAAAGTTGAGGAGGGCTCCACTTCCAGCAAGGATGCAAATACTGTTTTGAATTACAAAGAGAAAAGTGAAGGACTCTCCCTGGGCAGCCTGACGTGTTATAAATGCCTTTATTGTAGGTATAGTCTTGGGTCTTCCTCCAGTGAATAAGTAAACTGAAAGGATTCAAAATGTTTTAGCAACACAAAGAGCCCAGTTTAACTCCCAAACTTTGTGCAATCTTTGCAGGAAAGAGGCTCCAAAATGCTTCTGTTGCAGTTACACTTCAGTGTAGCAGAGGTCCAGCAGGGGTCCAGCAGTGGCTTACTTTTTTTAAGCAGGAGAAAAGAAAGCATGAAGAAGTCAGGACAAACCACAGTACACATAAGCTGAAAGCTGCTGGGGAAGCAGAATGAATTACACAAGAAAGGGTTTCTCTGTACTAGCATTTCCAACCTATTTCTTTGTGATTTGGTCCCGTTGCTGTACGCAGGTTTTAGGTTGGTTGTAGGGCTTTTCTGCTGCCAAACAGCTTCCTTCTTACTCCTTCACCAAACCAGATTCGAAAAGGTTAGAGAAACACGTGGGCTTTGACATAGCTTACTGAGAGAAGGAAGATATTATCCTGACAATTGTCCTTGCATTGTTGAAGTATGGGAGGACACATGGAGGAAGATTGTGCCTCACAGTTTAATGAACAACGGCTAAGAAATAATAGTGAATGCAAAAAAGATGGAGAAAAAAATTACAGGAACCAACAGTCTTTCAAAACTAGTAGTTAAAGTTCAAGTAATACAGAATGAAAGGGAATTTGAACTGCCCTGCCCAACAACCAGGAACATAAGACTGACCAGTAATACAAAAATAGCTTCTTCTTATAAAATGAAAAATCTGTGCTAAGCCACAAAGCTTCAAAGCATCATCTGGCTCTTCTGTTAAAGTATCATCCTTCTCTGCCAAACACATTCCTGCTCCTGTTCTTTCAAATATGAAAAGAGACAGAGAACACTGCTTGAACATGATAAAATAGACTCCTTACAAAGATTACAGAATCTGTAGTAACTACAGATATAAATGTGGAAAGGTTTTCTTAGAAGGGAGGTTTATGGTGCTTCTTCCAACTGACTCACACCTGCCAGTGTCCTTAAAATTATCACCTCTAAAAGATATAGTCTTCTAGCACTCAAAGCAGAATCATTTTATATCGTAAATTGAAAAGAGAAAAATACGTGGGTATATGTGAGCAAGGAACCAGTGTTCCCTAACTGTGCCCTGATGGAGGGAAGAGGACACTTTGCCACTGCCCTTGATTTGAGATATCAATTTGCTACTTACAGAAAGTCAGGGTTTCATAGAAAGACTTCCAACCCTTGCAGTGGTTTCCTGAAACCTCCGTATCTGCTCTGATGATGGGTAGATAAATCTTGAGTGGTCTGGAGGTATGAGCTGGCTTATGTATGCAGCAAGATCACTAAGTTTAGGTCCTTAATTGGGCTCCTGTTCTTTGCAGGCAGGGCCAGAAATGGGGACCAAACTCTAGTACACAGTGCAAACCCGTGTGAGGACTGTGGTCAGAACTTTATGCTGGTACTGGCTCACAACAAAGCTGAACTGCCAGTCAGTGATGACAAGGCGAGCAACGCCAGCAAAGATCAGCAGAGAAGTCATGTGGGACAAGCACCAAGGCATGAGGACTGTGCTCTAAGCAGCATAGAAGTCCCTCAGATGGTCACAGGAGTGTCACTGGTCGATCCTTTCTGTTTCTGACAAAACTGTTCATTTGTCTTTCTCTCCTGTAACAGCTTGTCTTCCTGCTGCATATCAGGTGTAAATACCCTTCTGCCAGGTCCTATCTCTCAGCCAAAGGGTTGAGTGCCACACCTGAGAGTGCCCATGCAAGCCCAGCTTTAAATGTCCTATCTGGGAGCCTTCATTCTGCTTTTAAGCAATGAGTTAAAAAAAAAGGGGGGGGGGCTAATAAAACATTCCTTCATTGTGTGAAGACAGGAAAGACCAAACAAATAGTTTTGAAGTCAACACTGTCAACAGTCCATTAACTGCAAACGCAGGGATAAGAATTGGAGCCTACTGGAATTGCCTTCTGGAAAAGGCAGCTACCCAGGACCAGCACCTCCAGCCCCTCCAGCCCCTCAGCTCCCATGCTTCCAGGCCATGGAGGGGACAAGTGCTGAGGCAGTTTTGTTCATCCCTGCATAAGCAGCCAGGCAGAAGCTGGAGCTGCTGGTTGCCTTGGAAAAGCTGTGCTGCCCTTTCAACCAATGCTCCCACTAGTAGCCCTCTCTGCCCACTATCCCTCTCACCTCCTCTTCTTCGCGGGATTTGACTGCTCAGTAGATGATAGCTGCATGGAGGCCCCTGGAAAACTCCTTCCCACATGAAGGCATTTCCCAGACACCCTCCTCTCCTTCTCCCAAACCTTCAGGGACTCAAGACTGCACTGCTGGTTTAGGGAGACTTGGGTTTGTTGGATATCTTTGGGTTGACTAAGTCTTTTCACATCCCTACTTATCTTCCAGTTCCTTTAACTTCAACATGTCTATTTTTGTGGGTTTCACTCCAAAATGTAAACACCATATGGTATAAGGTGCAATGAAACCAAAATATTTTTAGGTGTTCCTGCTGGCTTTGTCTGTGTCTCCTCACTATCTTTTTGGCTCTGGGCTGTTCTTCATGGGAATCTACTCTTCTTCTACCTCAGCACCAGCCTTATATATCAGACTGATAGAACTGACATATCCTTAAAGGCTATAAAACACAGTGGATTGTCTGAAGAGATCTTGCTTTACTGAAATTTTCCATTAAAAATATGTCTTTACAGCTGTAAATTTATTGTATGTTACTTATTTTTATAAAATCTGTAACAGGTGCTAAAATAGAAAGTCAACGAAAATATTTTGTTTATATGACTCAGCATATGGAAAGTCAACAGGAAAATTGGGCCCAATGAGCCACTGGCGGCTCAGTGTCTGCTTTTTCCTCACCAGTTTTAACCCCCCTGCACTCTCTCCCCACACACTTCATTACCACATCACTTCTAAATCCACTGGAATAGGATTGCTGATGCTGTGTTTGCTCACAGACCTCAGAGTCTCTAAGCATCTCTAGTGTTCTGTGAAGGTCTCTGTTAAAAGCTTTTTAAAAATAGGGCTAGATTAGATCTACCACTTTATTCCTGTTGGCTCTTTGGATGTGCAATATAAGCATCTGAGCTTTGAGTTTGACGGAATTGTGGCAATAAGAAAAGCACAAGTAAAATTAATGACAGGACAGTGGTCTACTTAAAGGAATATATTTATTCCTTACAACCTTCATGCTAAACTGTAATATAAGTATTTCTTTTTTTCAGTATAAGATCAGTCGATAGTTCAAACATACCAGAATTAGATCTCATAGGGAGGCGTACTCAAGTTTCTTACGTGGTAAGACCTGCAAATACATTCTTTTCTGAGTCCTAAAGCTACTGTAGTCCTTATAACCCAATTTTCATTGAGGCTTTTTTCAAGTGCATTCGTGTATGAAATAGAAAAGGAGGGAGCAAAAAGAAAAGTTAATAATACACCAAGAGAGAGGGAGAGAGGGAGAAGACAATCACCCATTAATATAGCTTATGCAATTTCCAGATGTTTGTTTATGAAAAGAACATAGAAGGGATGAAATCAAGAGGAAAAGCTAAATAAAAATACTAGCAAACCAAATTCACATTTGTGTAAAGTTTGCTGCAGCTCAGAAACCCTTTATGTGAACCTGGACTGATTTATGATTTCACATCAAAACCACGCCAGCCAGGGGATTTTGCATGGTTAGGTTGTGAGACCAGATGATTCTCACTACTTTCAGGGTTTATTCAATGCCCAGAATACAAAAGAAAAGCCAGAGGGTGCAAGCCTGCATGAGCTGACATAAAAGAGAAAACAGCAAATCTCTGAAAAAGCACAAGGGCTAAGTTTTACATAGCTCCAGTTGTGAACTAGGAATTTCCACATATTCTTTCCACACTAGTGATTCCTTTGAAATTGCACCCTCTTCCCCTTCCAGCCCAGAAAGCCTAAAGTTACATGTGTTTTGACTCTTCTATAACTACATAACTTGGTCCTCTATCCTCATCAGCAATGTTACAGTAAAGTTCCCAGGAGTCTTTATCCAGGCACAGATTTAGGACAGAGGGAGAACTCAGGAACTTCGGCACATGCTCCAGGTCGTGCAAGGCAGTAGTGATCATACAGCTGCACAGCTCCCTCCATCCTCAGCGTGGATGTCTTGGCTTGTGCTAGGCTATTTTTAAATCACAGTATGCCATTTCCTCATGCTTTTCATTCTTCTACTTCTCTATTGCCTAGAAATGCTATTCTCATTTATTTAAATGACTGGAATACCAAACAGTCACAATTTCCTTTCGAATCTATGTTGACTGCAGACTGCTATTTCTCGATCGTGCTTACCCATTTCAGCACACAGAACTTACACTTCCTGTATGATATATATAGTGCTCTCTGACACTGGTTCATCTGCTTCTCAGTTAATTGCAACTGTGTTCAGGCAATGCCAAATTGTCCTCAGAATCCCGCAGATGCTCTTTCCCAACATTACTTGGCATACATTCCGCTCATTTTAATTATTCATTACATCTTCAAATCTGTACGGGGAGGACAGCAGTTACTGTGTTAGAGGTACTACATCCTTCCATTTATCTGACATTTCAGCAGTCTGTTTCTCTCTTTTTTGGAAGAGCTGTAGAGGTTTTACTCAAAAAAAGCAGTCAATCAAGTTGACTGACAGTGAAAATAAGGAACCCACAAATACCCCTCTGCAAAGTACCCCTCTGCAACTAAAAGTCACTAATTAATTCTGAAATATGATATCTTCTGTGCAGCTACAATTCCTTCTCCTTGGGATCTGTATTTGTGTAGCTCATCTTGCAGTGATCTCTGGGAAATAAAAAATCTAGCACTCTACCTAAAGATTTGCAAAATGACAGACGCGAGCTACCCCTAAGTAACTGGGATGTAAATGGCCAGCAAAAAAAAGCAAACAGCAAGGACCCGAGCCCAGGAACTCTTGCTGCTGCTGCCATTGCTGCTGCTGGTTTCCAAAAGAGTGAGGGCTTGGGAAGCTCTCTCCTAGGTGATTCCTCCTACTCAGAAATCATCATTATTTGCAATTCTCTCTCAAAGACTGAAATAATTTTTGTCTGAATTAGGTCATATGAGTCTTTGTGGTTTTGACAGGACATTTTTCACTCCACCTTCTGGAAATGGGGTCAATTCCCTTTCTGTTTCTAGCAGCTGTTGGGCAGTCTGCATTGCCCAGTCCTCAGTTGCTGCAGGAGAGCATAACTCTTTCACAGTAAATGGTGTTGAACCCCATCATGTCATGGAGGATGCCATATCGTAGGACACTGTGTGCTCTGTAAAGCAGATGGTACTCACCTGCCTAAGGTTTGTTTATGTTTTTCTGTATTTATTTACTGGCTGTGATATAATGGTATGTAGCACACCTGAGCTTTTCTTGTGCTGCTGACTGAAGGAAAATGCATCTTGTTACGATTTCAATTTGTGTAATCTACTGGTAATTTCAATTAACAAATGTGCTGTCAGGGAGCCTGCCAGTCCATGCACTGAAAGCTCAAAATTACCACAACAACTCTGGCCAATGTCAGGAGCTCCCAAGCCAAGTCTGAGGCCAGGATTTTTTTTTCCCTAAAAAGACCTGCAAAACAACAACAACAACAACAACAACAACAACAACAACAACAACAAAAGTCTTAAAGAGAAAACCAGAACCAATTGAAGCATATGGCTCTGGGTAATAAAATCACTCATTCCTACTCCTTGGAAGATATTCTCATTACACAAGGCCTGTGCCACTGGAAGACACATGCTGCAAAGAATCCTGGCATGGTAATCACAAATCACTTCCCATTCCTGGGTGAGTCAGGAATGGTTCATATTCAGTAGCAGGACAAAGTTGCAAAAAGTTTTAACATATTTTAATAAATTAGAGATCTGATGAAAAGACTGAGAAAGGAAAAAATGCTGTGTGCTTAATTTTTGAAATCAAACTGCTGAGCATCTCCTGGGTTGGTCATACTAGTAAGATTTTCCAAGTCAATTAAACTTAAGGTGCCATCTTAATTTTTCTTTGCTATGGGGTTTCTCCTATACTGCCAAAGGAAGCAAAAAAGTAACACATCATGGGATAAAACTGCCAAATTCTCACCTCCTTGAAAACCACTAGATGTGAAACAAGTTGGCACTTACCTGAAGTCAAACCAGTCTGTAGGACTGTTGGAAGAATTTAACGGTTTCAGTACCTCAGACCACTTTCTGACACACTCTCTGCTGGTCCCTGTGCAGATGTCAAATCTGCAGGATTCCTGGCTTGGATCTGACTGAGGACATCTTTTTCCAACTGGGAAATTACTTCAGATTGAGAAATGGTGTCAGGAGATTTAGAAATTTAAAGCTAAACCTGAAATTCAATTTATTTTACTGCATGCTTTCCCAGCTTGTGCTTTATCTTTGAAACAAGCCTGTGCAATTTAGGCTTATTTAACTTTTTGTGGGGTTTGTCCTCAAAGAGAAAAAAGAGATAGTTTATGGAAGCTGGCAGGGTAACAGAGAATGGAATCCTACCCATCATTTCATCTTTTTGTGTGTGTGTACGAAGTCAAGTGCTTTCAGTACAAGTTCACCCTAATCCTCTAGTTGCCATTTGAGAATGGAGAAGAAAGGATGTCTTAGTTAATGTGCTGGCTAATTCTTTCAATTTGATCTTTGAATTAGAAAGATGTGCTGACTTTCACATCTCAGCACTTCAAAGAGTCTGCACAGCCCCAAGAGAAATGTCTGAACAGATTTCAGCTTGTGATGTGGGGTTTGTACCCCCAGTACTGGGCTGGTCCCCCCTGATGCTGTAACCAATGAAGTGCAACACCATGTCCTCTGTGGCAATGGGTTTTAGAACTAGAGGGTCTAAAATAATGAGGACTCATTCTGCAATGTTTTCCCCTCAGTTTAGATTTTAAAAAACAATATAACTATGTAAAATCTCATTCATTTAAGAGTAGTTGTTTTCAGAGCTCTTGCATGTATCACTAAAAGAACATGAGAAGAGTAGAAATGATGTGGCATTTCTTCGATAAGAAGTTCCCATAAGCAATCCTTATTTCTTGTAGAAGGCTGAATAACAAATAATCCCAGCGGGACAATGTTGTACACTACTCTCTCTTTTCAGGAGATTAAGGAATTTGTGTCATCTCATCACTTTTTCATCTGGAATAATCTTTAGAATAACTTTTAAGTAGTTATTACTCTAGCTATTCCATGTAAAATTGCTGTTGATTCTCTTTCTGAGCTTGTGGAAAACACCACTTTTAAAAGACATTGTGTTTGATAAAATACATCTGGTACTGCAAAGCAAACTTTATTCCTTTAACACTAACATTCTTAGGTTAAAGATTGCATATGTGTTCACAAAACCCAGTGCTTTTTTCAGTGCTGTTGTAGTTTATTAATGTCTTGCTCATTAAGAGTGACCAGCATCCGTAGCTAAGGAAAAAAAAAAAGAAGCACCTAGATAAATGAATGCCTCATCAGAAATTAAATTCTGTCATTCTCAGCTTCCTTCACATTTTCTAAACAAATATACCCTTGCACTAGTAACTCCTCCTTGAATGTGGTACCACCACTACTATTAAACAGGTCAAGCCCAACTGATGATTTCGACCAACTGCGCAATACTGTTTAGAACTACCCCTTTCGCCTTTGCAGCTACGAGAAAGGACGTTACCATTTTTCAGAAGAATCTAATGATTTTGGGTATTTTAAGTCAGAAACCTCACAAACATTAGGAAGCACTGAGCTCCCTGGGAAACAGGCTCCCCACAGGATTCCCAGCTTGGACACAAAACAAAATGAAAACTTCAGCAAGGGAACTAGCTCCCAGGCAGCAAAAGTTGACATCCTGGTGGGCTAATTGTACCTTGCAAGAACAGCACACATGACTTAGGATCACTTTCCTTCAGTATCCTCATTCAACCCTGCGTGTCTTTTGTGAGCTCTCACAATTCATTGAACTTTCCAAGGGGCCTCTTTGTTACTCCCATTCATCTCTCTTTTTTGTCTTCTGTGACAAATGCTTCTGCTGTACTTCACCAGCCTGCTTTGTGCACGACATTGGTTTCAGTGTAAACCCTGCCTCTGAAGACCAGGCTGGTTCACTGTCCTCTTCCCCATTCCCCTACTCTCTGACTCCAACGCTGCCAGCTTGCTCAGTCACTGAACTTTCACCTATGCTTTTGCCAAGTTAATGGTTTCCCTATAGACTGAATAGATGGGCATTTCTTCCTTGCCACGTTCCTTTTCCTTCTTGAGTTTCAGAAATGTACATAACTTTAAGCCACTCTCCAATTACAGCTAAATTATTCCCTAAGGCAATTAAGGTGAAACACTACTTGGACAGACTTTGCTAGTGTTTCGAATTAACAGCAGCATTTGATACAGTTGTCAGTATTTTTCCATTAACAGTGCTAACCTCCCCACCCTCCCTGCAAACCCATAAAATTGATCTGATTCCCATGGAGCTGATGGGAAGAGCCCAGGTGCAGTTTGTCCCAGTGAAGCCAAAATAAAATATTTGCAAGGACAGGCTGATTCTCAGGTTGCCCTGCTTCATTTATTGATCTCTTTCATTCAGTGCATTACAACTCTTCCTCCCCCTTTTAATCCCCCTTAATCAGTGGTAGATCATGTTTCAGCAGGGCTTTAATGGATTCTTGAGGATAGTTATGGGGTGCTTTACCCTTATGACTTGGCGGCTGTGTAATCAGTCTACTGGCTTAAAATCCATCTGATTTTCTGGAATTCTTCTGAAGAGAACTGAAAGGAGACCGACAGTGACAGAATTACACTGCAGCTGGGAAAGCTGCTCATATGCATGGTATGTGCTCCTGGTTACTCATTCCTCTCTCTCTGTCTCTCTGCATTTCTACCGACGACAGCCCAGTACATCCAGCAAGAGAACAGCAATGCTCATCCATGGGATTTCAAAAGGGCCTGATTATCCATGTGTGCACAACGTGTTTCCAAGGTTAAAAAGAATGTGGTTACACTGTCCAATGCAGCACTCCCTTTAACATTATTTATACACCCATGAGCTCTCATTCCCTACTGATGGAGGATAAGGATAAGTTTGGGCAACCTAATTCTCTAAGATACAATCAAGGTCCATACAATCTATCATTGCTTGAGTAATGCTGGCACCAAGCTAAGCCTGAGTTGAATGACAGTGCCATTTTTACTCAAATAATGCGAATTTTTGAGGATAATTTCATGCATTGTTCTTGCATGTTTATTGATTGCCTGTTTTGGTTTTTTTTCTAAGATTTATTTGTAAATTATAAAGCAAATGAACATTAACATACTGCTCAGTTGTAAATTTTACCTTTTGAGATATGTGAAACTGTTCTCCATTGATCTGCTTGTGGAGAAGGATACCTTCAAAGATCCAAGTTGGCCATTCAAGTACAGTGGCAGCTACAATGTCTGGAATGCCTCAAGAAGCATCTGAGGTTAGAAACAACTCAGCTTCATGGCATTTCCCTGAAAAAATTTTGAAAAAAGCGACACTCATCAGATTTTGTGTTCATAGATAAAACCCTTAGAAGCATTATAAGCACTCTCTGTGCGATCAGCAGGTATCCTAAATAAATAATTAGGCATAGCAGGAGAGCTAGTGCAAGGACAGCTCTGTTTTGCACTCTGAAGGCAGCGTGGTGTTACCCTGAGCCTCTGGCCAGCACAGTATAGATGTGCTGGTAGCTGCTGCTCCCCCAAAATCCTTCATTAACAGTAAGTGATGTGGCAGGCAAGTAGGGCCATTTGAAACAGAAGCCTGTTGAGAAGATATTAAGGCTACAGTTTTTGGTAACTTTGTGGCCAAGTTTATATGCTCAAATCAACAGCTCCACAAGCCCAAATATTTCAAAAAACTTGATAACTTGATCTTCTTTCTCTAGGTCTTTTCTTCATATTGTAGTAGATCCCTCCATGGCTGACAGCATTTTGGCACACAGGTACCAAGCTCAGTTGTGAAGCACATCATTATTATGTTCACAAGGCTGAAATAATACAACATACAGCTTTTCCATGTAAAGTGCCTTTTATTCTCCCCAGAAGTCCATAGTCTGATCTCATAGCTCAGTTCACAAGCTGTGAACAAAGGTCCATGAGAATTTACACAAACAGGCCAACATAAAGAGCAAAGAACCCATAATAATCCGGGGAATCTAAAAGAGTGTATTGTCTTTCTCAAGAAAAATGAAAATTGTCATGTGCACTACAGCCAAGGAAACTCTGAGAGAAAATATTCTCTGCAGATGTGCTTGTGATTTATTCTGCAGGAATTAATCTCCACATCACAAATATTTTCGCTACCAGTAAACATCAAGGAAAATGCTACAGATGACAAAATTACTGCTGTGTATGGCTGCAGAACCTGTCACTGCCTCAGCAACCTGCAGACCCTACACTCCAGGACAAATGAGTCCTTCTGCCTTTCCTTGGGCTGCCTGAGTGCAGGTAACAAGCGCACAAAAGGTATGAGAACCAATGCCAGGTTGCTGTTCTATTTGAAGCCTGTTGTCTGTCCTGTCTCCTCCAATAGCTCTCAGCCATGGAATGCTGGTATGCTGCACTGATGCTGAATTCACACCTGCTGAAAGACAGACAATTCTGCTGCAAATTCTTCTAAAAGCAACTAGATATAGAAATACAAATAAAATCATGAGATTGAGTTCTAGACTTTGTTTTACAGGCTACATGAGCTCTGAGAGAAGTCATGCTTATGTTTAAAACTAAAATTTGATTAGTAATATTTTCAGTTATCTTCGCTTTATTTTTTCCAAAAAACCAGACAATAGCTGACCCTGCTTTGTGCAGGAGGTTCTGCTCAGAGACCTTCTGAAGTCCTCTCCAGCTTGAATCCTCCTGTGATCCCATAATGAAGAATTACTTGAGAATTGATAGTTCTTAAATACAACTTAATTACTTTAAGTTATACCTAACTTTTAGATTACAGACTGACACAAGTTTCAAAGATAGAAAACATTAGGAAATGTAAGCTACCGATTCATGAACAGTCCCCACCTCCTTGGTAAAGCTTTTATGGTCTCATTCAGAATCCTTCTACTACCAACATAAAGAAATACAGTGTTCTGAGCAACCTGGTCTAGTTGAAGATGTCCCTGATCATTGCAGGGGGTATTGGACTAGGTGACTTTTAAAGGTCCCTTCCAAGACAAACCGTTCTATGAAATACACAGATACAACAATTAAAAGAAAAATATACTCCCTGAAAAGATCACCTCCCTTCTAGTTATAAAGCAATGGATTTAATAAGTCTCTTTGTTGATTCAGAGCACCTGAAGGAGACCAGGAATCAGACCTTCAGCTCTACATGGTTTCACACGTGAGCTGGGGCTTTCCTCCTGCCCAGACACCCTGTCAGATTCTCCCAGACAGGGTACCCAAATCAACAGGGCTGCAGTTCACAGCTGAGTGTCTGGCCCACATCGGTTTAACTCTATCAACTAGTTGGATCTGGTTAATATTAGAGACTAATAAAATTCATCTGCTTTGAAAATAAAGGTGAGCCAACAGTTAAATCCGCCATCAGTAAAATAATAATAAAAAGGTTAGAGGAAGCCTGAGAATGATTAATGCTGGGCCCAAACTAACCAGAAAACAAATACTCCTCAAAGCTACCATCAAGAAGAAGAGATGGAAGCCAACATTTTGATGCATGATGATGTAGAAATAACTCTGACTGAGAAATGTAACATGGAATCAATTTTATCCAATAGCATAAACAATAAAAATCACAAGCCAAAGTCTACTCTGGATGTGCACATGGGAGTCCCACTGATTTCAGTCCTAGCCACACACATGCATCTGAGGGAGCATTTTGGAACCCCAGGTCTTTAATCCACAACCTCTACTAAGCTCGATTATTACATACACTAAGGATGAGGGTTGCATAGCTGTAACAGAAAACAGAATTTGGCCCATTGGTTGTATCTGAAGCGGGTTTTCTCCTGCTAAAAAGCCTAACTTTTTAGGGTTATGAAAAGTCATAAGTGGCATATCGTAAAAAAACTTCCAGTCTGCAATATAAAATACACCCTGGAAAACTACTTAAATGAACAGAATCCATCTTCCAGAATCAGGAAATGATTTACTGCAGAAAAAGAAGGAGGAAAGGCCCTTTAAGTTTCTTTGACTCTGGACTGGACTGATGCCTCTGCTAGTTTTCTGACTTTCAAGTCCTTTATTATGCCTCTATTCAACTTGTACTGTCTCTGAAAATATCTGACCCTTTGCTCAAACATAATTTTACTGCATCTGTTTCTCCCCTCTTTGCTTTGGCTAGAAACACCAGGAGGACAGATAAATAAGCAAGGATGTCAGAAACATACATCATAAATCATTGGGAAATTGAGGTAATTTGAATAGTCTCACTGAGTTCTGAGATGCATTAACTACATGGGCAGCTTTAGGAAAGGCTGCGTGCGATTGCAAGTCATTAACCTGAGGTGCATCCCACATCCCACAGTGAGCTCTGCAGAGCCTGACCCAGTGCTGCTGACCTTCAGGGAGTGTTCTCCAGAGTTCATGGCTCACATACTGAAGGCTTAAATCCACCTGGAAAATCAAGCAGATTATGTTTTTCTTAAGAATTCTATGCCAGTGTTTGGAAAACATAAATTATCACAAAAATTGCTAGCAAAACAAACAGAGGATTTCCAGGGGACCACAGAAATGTAGGTCTTTGTACAAGTTCTGAGTTTGCTTAGGGTCTTTGGGAAATTCTAGCCTTTATGAGCTAAACTTTCCAAAGGCACAAGGAGCAGCTAGGACAAGTACTGCAATCAAAAGCCAATGGAAACGAGGTGTCAAAACTCCAGTTCTGCTCTCTAGAATTTTCCTGAGGATTTAGCAATACTATTACCATGCGTATTAAGGAGACCCAAGTTGCTGGCTGTTGGGGTTGTGATTGCACTCTTTTCAGGGTTCAGCTACTGGTCAAGGTCAGCGGGGGGCTCTTCCAACCTGTGGTGGCTCTAGGAGGCTCTCAGCAGTGCTAGGGAAAGGTCACCTCTCACTGAGAGGTTCAGCCAAGCTTTGACCCTGCCAGAGCTACCACTATGCAACTCTGTAGGAGTGTCCCAGAAGGTTATACCATCTAATCTTTAAAAGGTCTAATGACAGTCCACGTGGAGGCTCCCTGAGGCAAAGCACCCAAGCTCTGAGAATATCTATCCAGACTACAGCTGACTCCCATCTTTGCATCCAACATCTTGGCCATAAGCCTGCTTGTGGACTTCAAGAAAATACATCTGGGGCTGTGGGAAGCTTTGCATTTGTTTCTGCAGAGTGGCATTTTAAAAAGGGGCCAATTTACTGTTCTGAGTGGGTTTGAATTTATGTGCAGAGAAAGAACAATTCTAGTGCAATAAGATACTATCCACCAAGCAACACAGGATTAATTCCCATCGGTAGCTTGGAAGAAGGCTTTCCCCAACAAACAACTTATCTGCCATGGATGTTTCCTCCACCTTTTTTTCTAGATTCACAAATTGTACCACAAAAATCATGAGTATATACATATTTTTGATCAAAGGTAAGTGCTTGATTCAAAGCACTGGATGTCTAAGAATCACATTGACTGACTGACTGTTGAAGCTGTAGCCAATAGTCTTTGAAAGCACAGATGGATGTGTTGAAGAAATTTCATGACAAATTCATCAGCAGATCCTGGAGTTACCTTTTGCAGTATTTCTGTCATCTTTAAAGAGTGAGGGAAAACTGATTGGCAAAGTAGTCTGTCATGGGCATCTCTTTATGGAAGAAGAAAACAAATTGATATGTGACAGTTCAGCTCTTGGGTTGGAAATGTTAGAAGTTACAAATAGTGTATTGTTTGATCAAATGATCAATGTTTGTAAAAACAAGGATCTGTACACATTTTTCTTTCTGTCTCATAGTCCTGAACTGTGCTGCAAGTGGAATGTCAGCTTAGATGACCACATAAACCTTTTTGGGTTTAAAATCTAGGAAATTGAAAGACAAGAAATGTAATAAGTAAAACAAAGTTAAGCATAACTGAGTCTTTCACTCATTTCATCCCCACATCCATGTCCACACAGAGTCACTAAGTTCACAGTGAACTCACTTTGCACTGATGAAACTTAAGGCAAACTTGAATGAGGGAATGACCTCTTCTTGCAAACCAGATCTTTCTGTCATTTGATCCTATTTGTGCTCCCAACCGAGCCTGCAGAAAATGCACAGAGAACGCCACTTCCTTTGCTGAAGGCCTGTGCAAATGTTTATGATAAATTTATCTCACGCTGCCCCGCGTAATGGATGATTCAAGTGCCTTGGTGAGGCTTCTGAAAGGACTGACTGTCATCAGTTGATACCCCAGGCCTATGTGCAGACAAAGTTGCCACAGAAGAGGCAAAACCCTAAAATAGACACCACAGTATCTGACGAAAGATGGCTGTTTCTTATCGAACCCATTAAAATTCCAGTCTTGAGGACAGAGTGGGCTGAATTGTCCCCTGGAATTTGCAGTTGTCATTCAGAGGAGTGTGGTATTCAATAAAATGGTAAATAGTCCGGAAAGTGCCAAATACATTTTTTATCACAGTGCTGTATGGCTGACTATTCTCTGATTGATGCTGTATGACAACATTTTGCTGATAAGAGCACTTGTGAGTGCTGGCTTAGCTTGGTCAGGTGGCTTTGCTTCTGCTTCCTGGGAGAATGGCTTTGTATGGAAAACAAGATGTGCCTTGTTTGAATTACCTGAGTAAACCTAGACTTGTAAATAGATGTAGATGAGACCTTCTGAGGAAGGTGAATATCACTCCTGTAAATAACAAAAAGCTGCAGAATATATATTCCTGTCTCTAAGTCAACAGAAAAGAGGAAATTCACAGCTAGAACTTCAAACCTCTGTTGCTTTCATTTTTCTCTGTACAAATTCATTGCACAAATGAGAAATGAGCCTCTCTAATTATGTGAGTAGATTGCAGAAAGACAAATAAGAGCAGAAGCTGGACATTCAGCTTTTTGTTTCTTTGACATTGAGAAACTTTTCTCCAGAAACAGTCAAACTAAACTTGACTCGGTCATATCAATTCAAGGTAATTCACTTTTACTTACTTTGCAGACGCTGACTAACATGATTTTGTTCAGCAGGACCTTCAACATTGCTATTACACACATATGGAAAGGCTCTACTCTTGGGTTACTTAGATAAAGATACCATATTTTCTGTTCACGCCTGGAAAGATGTTAAAACTTTCCAAATGCACTGTTAAAACAAACAGGCTTTTAGAAAAGAGATTCAAGTGTCTCTGAGTACTGGTGAGTGCTAAAAAACATACTGATGAAGCCTTTTAAGATAGCTTGTATCCCTCCAAATCCATTACCTGCACTGTTGCATTAGCATCCATTAGTATCCTGTGTTTTCTTCCTGCCTACCATTCTTATGATTGGACTCAGTTCACTTTGATCTTCTCACCCATTACCATTCATGTAGTGTTGAAATCATCTCTCCAGTATGACCAGCTTTTATATCTGTATAATGTTGGCACTGCAAATGGTTAACACTACTCCTACAGTTGTTACAAAAGGAGGGTTTAAGGTGTGCCCCAATCCAGCCTTAACTCTGAGAAGTGATGAACTTGCCTGTTGATAGTATTCTGGTGACAGGACTTCCTTGCCTACTTCACATGCGAAGATATAGGTGGTGATTTTGGTTCCTGTTATCTCAGTACCAAAACTGGGACCTACCCCTAATAGCAAACGCTATTGATACTGAGATTGGTACAAAGGGAAATACAATCCAGAAGTTTTTCCTTACTATGCTGAACTTCCAGAAAACACCTTTTTGTTATGGGTAACATTTCTGCAAGATATTCTATGAACACATCCTTTTGCTGTACTGGAAATAGGTGCCACTGATTTGGCAACAATCACTCACTTTCCTGCATCACAAAGGAACAGATTTCTTGGAAAAAATATTTTCCTGATCTTGCTGAGTTGTTTAGTATCCAAACAGTCAGAATCCAGCCAACAAACTAAGAAGCAGAATAATAGTAAGAAAACTTTCTCACCTATGTTCTAAGAAAGTTAAGTCAAAATCCTGTAAAGATTTGCCAACATTTCTTGTAGATATCTATTTTCCTACCAATATACAGCATCTTACCAAAGAAATCAGCTATGCCTGTTGCTCTTCAAATGAACTTAGAAATCTTCTATATGCAAGTTATATCAATAATTTATTTAATTCTATTGTTCATTGGGAATTCTCCAACCTTAATATTAGGGCTAGAATTAGGTATGTCCAAGGGCACACCAACACTGAACCTTCATATGGTTCCTGTTTACTGGAGAGCCAGAAGAAATGTTACATAATATGTCACAGATGTTAAGAAGGAGATGTCCAGAGACATAACAGATTCGATGCACGCTCTCTGTAAATGTGCCGGGTTAAACAGAAAACCTACTTTGGTGTGTGTGTACAGGGTCACAGTTTTTAGAATGGCAATTAAGGTCCCAAATAACAACTGCAATACACGTTACTCACAGTGGAAGAGGGAAAGGCTTCCAGCCTAAACTCTATGCTTTGATAGACACTGAAAGAAAACAGAAGACAGGTTTGGCCTAGGTTGAGGACAATATGCCCCTACTGTGCAGACACTACTTGTACATAGATGATGTCAACTCTTCCAAATCTGATTTGAGTTGTTCTAAACGAATGACGACCATAATCACTATGAGCTAGCAGCTAATTCAAACCAGTGGAATATGCATTTAGAGAGAGGCAAGACAATTACATAGTACAAAGACCCTTGCAGGGCATAACATAGTTATGTTCATAGTTTATGAACAGCTGGTAGATAATAGCTTTTTTAAAATAAATACTGTCTAAATGTGCAATCCAGATTATACACAGCTCTTTGAATCTCAGTGGCTGCTGTTTTATTTTCACTGCCAGTTGCAGCTAGAGACTCCTCAGGATGGCAACAAATTCATTGCTGGTTGCAATTAGAGAAGCCCAGTGAGATGGCATCCCCATCAGTAGGTGACCTCTCTAGCTACTAAGTTTGATTTAAACATCTCAGCAGAAAGTGTGACACTTCCCAGAACATTATCAGGACTCAGAGAGATGGAGGGATTTTTTCTATATAAATTGCTTTTCAACTCTAAGTATGCTTCATCTAAGGGATTGCTCTTAAGGGCTGCACGGTGATCCTTGCTCATAAACCCTATTACTAACCTATCTCCTTTCTAAACATTGTTTATCTGAGTCAAAGGAGTCCATCAGAAGCACAGCTGGACAGGTAGACTTCCTACATTCATTTGGATGGATGAGTATTAAGTGTCTCAAACTCAGCCTCTTCTATATGTGTCATCTCCAGCTCTTAACACAAAAGGGCTGAACCCCATGCCAGGTCCAACTTTTGCCCTCAGACAGGACCTCACTTTTTGTGCTACAGAGAAGTGTATTCCTCAAGGTGATGGGGTGCCCACCCTGAGACCTATTGCCTTTCCCAAGAAGCAGAGACAACAGGAACAGTAAGTAAGAACTGAGAGGGAAAAGGAGAAAACATGCCACATTAAAATAAAGGCAATCCCACACCATTCCAGCTGTACAAAATTCAGGCCCTCAAGTTTTTTTCCAAGTAAAGATATTAATAGCAAAGACCAGCATTTTTGATGCAATTCTTTTTATGTAGAACAATATAGAGAGTCTGGTCTCATAAACACAGTAGGATGCAAACAACTGGAGGCAACTTTTCTTCTCCCAGCAGCAGATCTTTCCCAGCCAGCTCTCTGGCCTCTCAGGCTTCTCCCAGGACAGGCATCCACGCAGCTTGTCTTTGCTGCAGCTCCCCTTCACTGCCTGTTTCCCACATGCTGTCTCCTTCCTTCCCCACCTGAACTGCCTCTCATCTACCCACACATATTTCTTTCCCAAAATAATACCCAGACAAAGCCAGGCTTCCCACAATATTCAAATTCCTGAGCTGTCTTTGTTTTAGGTGGAAACATGTGCTTAGCAGTCCATTGCAGTATCTTCAGTGAAGGACAGCTTTCTGCAAGACATAATCCAGTTTACAGTATGCCAGAGTGCTGAGATTCTACATTTAAGCCTTTGCTCTGAGCTCTCTTATTAAGCATACTGCATATGTTTATGCAATACTGGAGCTACTTGTCCTTATTGTAATATTAATACCAGTGAAGTCTACCAAAGTCTTCTGCCTTGTTTCTTTGAATATGACAACCAACACACAAAACACTTGTGTTTGCAGAAAAGCTTTTAGAGTCCTGCACCTATGACAAATTAAAAAAGCAGAAGTGCTGCATGAGAAAGACAAAAAGGAAAATGCCCGTGAATCAGTGCTGAACACATCCTCTGCCACACAGCAAACTATTTCCCCTTCACCACCTCCTCCCAGCTAACAAAATGTCCCAGCATACAGCCAGGGTAAAATCCTCTGCACCTTGGGGCAGAGAACGAATGTAAACCTTTTCTTCTTTTATATGTGTTTATGTCTATTGGACACAAGACCAGAAGGCAATGGTTCTCTGCACCTCTGAAAGGTGAATGTGAATGACGTGAAGCTGCAGCAGATCCCACCTATGCCTGAACACTAGTAAGAGAGCAAGGTTTTATAGCTTTGATGCTTTGTCTCTGCAGCTAATGAGATCTGTGTTGGAGGTGGAATTGTTACTCATGCATTTTCTCCTGCACTTTATAGGCCACTGACCACCCACAGATGTCCTGTGAAGGCAAGCCACATAGATTTATAAAAAAGCAGGAGGAGATGAAAGAGGAAATATTAAAGCAGTCTGCAAAGTTCACAGGTAAAGTACTTTATCAGGCAAGTAGGAGTGTGGTGAGTTATTTACTTGGCGCCTGTGACTGCAGTGCCCCCGGGGAATCCCACTTAAATGTTATCATCCTGCAGCAGGGCTTCTCCTCAGAGTCCCATAAAAGAGGCCAGGAAGTTACTTACATTCCAGGGCCAGCAACTCTTAGATCACATCAGAGCACTGATGCCCTGGTTAAAGGATATTGGGGATGGGACAGGGGTAGAGATCCAGATCCTGCCTGTACAGAACTTCATAGATAGCAACTTCTATTCTTTAGAGGACAGCAAAAGCAGTGTAGGGATACAAGCTAGGCTGAGAGACTGAAGCCAAAAATATTCTTATTACTTGGTCACTGTCAGTGCCAAAGGACAAGCTTACTTGCTCAGTCTTTCGAGTGGTCTGCCATGAAGTCTAAAACTATACATGCAACTGAGGCATTCAGGTACAGGATATTTCCTCATGTTGGGTAGCCAGCGTGGTCCTACTGCATGACTCCTTTCAAGAAGCAGTAGCATTCACAGACAACCTGTGAGAGCAGCCTCGGGAGTCTGGGAGGATTCATATTTTTTCTGTGAGATATTTGAAATACTATATTTCTCTGAAAAGTAGTCAGAAAATGCAGCCAAGAAGCAGAAGGAAAGGATAGGATAGTTTTCTTTCTTTGAGACATCTATATCTTTTGAGCTTGGCTGGACATGAAGACTTTGGAAAGGTAGGACTTTTGAAGTAACAACGAGAGCCATTATAGACTTTTAATATCAATATTTTTCATACCTCAGCTTGGGTATAAAGTGTAAGAGAAATGACAGGACAGCTAGGATAGACTGGCTTGGTCTCAGCACACTTCAAAGAGATCATTCAAACAGCTTGGATCTACACTACATCTCTCTAATTCACTTGAGTACTGGAATTCTGCCCCATTCTGCTAAAATATTACTTCAGTGCTCAGGAGTAGAATCTGTGTTGCATTTTGGAGCTATAAAAAGTAGCTAGGACTTGAGTTTTGAGAAAGTGTGCCCTTATAAGCACAAGCAAAAGGGCAGAAATGATTTTATCAAGCTAAAGGCTGGGGATGTAAATCTGCTGTGAAAGGGAAAATGGAGAAAATAAAAGTTTTGTCTGAAAATGGGTCTTATTCCAACATAACCAATTCCATCCTGACCCAGCATCAGAAAGTGGTTTAATGAACCACAGCTGAAGTGGGAAGCAGAATTTTTCAGGTTTAAGGATATGCTGTCTCAACTCCACAAGGCGCAGGGAATTTGCATCAAGGTTTCAAGGGAAACCCCTTCCCTCAGATCATTTGTTCCAGCCCAGCACAATTCATGCTGATGAGACTAACAGTTAAGAACAGATAAAGAAATGTTAGTTGATGTTGCAAGTTATGGAGTTCTGCTCTTACCTTTACAGGATATATCTGTGTATAGATCTATTCATCTTTCCAGAAGTACCTATCAATACATAGATGCATCAGACTCCATTTTATTTAGCCCATTTAGCCCATTCTTCTCTTTTTGGTAATTTCAGGGGAGGGCTAAAGAAATTTCTCCTGGAAACTTAATTTCTATTCTGAGAAATCACACTTTTGAGTTAAAACGGATGTGTTTTGCTCTGGGAAATATCTCCTGATTCTACTGTGACAAAGCAGGATCCTCAGACTCCAGGTTTCTTTGTAGAGTGGTACCTTTCGATAGGTGTTGTGGATGTGAAAGAAAGCAAGCTCTTGTTTACTCTGGACTCCTTTGGCCTCTCAGCCTTCCACAGACTGAGCAAAGGGAGGAAAACACAACCCTGCTGGAACAAAATGTCCTTGTAGAAAACACAGATCTTCCTAACTTTAAGTATTTGTTAATTAAGGCTATGCCAAGGAAACAAGACCTGTTCTTTCTAATCTCCATAGAAACGCTCAGTCATGCTTCCTTCCTAACCCACTGTAAGCATGGACCAACAAGCCTTACTGGCTGGTTCAGCCTTTTTAGCCAGTGCTATGTCTGAGGTATGCAGAGAGGATTTAGAAAAAATCAAAGTGTTTGTTCTCTTACTTATTGCACAATTATCAAGAAATTCAATTAATTGCTCTACCTTTCCTGTTTATCTTGTATTACAACGGAAAACCTGGGATGCTGAAAGCTGTCTGAAATTCCTGGAAATGCACAGATCTGTGCATGCATTCCCATAATATTTGACTACAGCTAGAACTAAAAGTTACAACCATGGAAATGTTCTTTATAGCAGATGTTAGGGGGTTTTTTTTGTTAGAAAAATATTTTTTTTAATTGTTTGTCAGATTGAGACTGAGACTGCAGAGAGACCTCAACAAATTAGAGGGCTGGGCAATCATCAACCATATGAAGTTCAATCATATGAAGGGAAAGTGCTGGATTCTGCACCTGGGATGGGGCAACCCCAGATGTACAGACAGACTGGGGAATGAGATGCTGGAAGGTAGTGCCACAGAAAGGGACCTGGGGGTCCTGGTTGATGGAGTTGATATGAGTCAGCAGTGTCCTGGCAGCCAGGAAGCCAACCATGTCCTGGGGGGCATCAGGCAAAGCATCGCCAGCCGGTCGAGGGAGGGGATTGTCCTGCTCTGCTCTGCACTGGGACGACCTCACCTTGAATATTGTGTGCAGTTTTGGGCACCACAATATAAGAAAGATATTAAGCTGTTAGAGAGTGTCCAAAGGAGGGCAATGAAGATGGTGAAGGGCCTTGAGGGGAAGCCGCATGAGGAGTGGCTGAGGGCACTTGGTCTGTTCAGCCTGGAGAAAAGGAGGCTGAGGGGAGACCTCGTTGCAGTCCAGAGCTTCCTCACGAGGGGAAGAGGAGGGGCAGACACTGATCTCTTCTCTGTGGTGACCAGTGACAAGACCCAAGGGAATGGCTTGAAGTTGTGTCAGGGGAGGTTTAGGTTGGATATTAGAGAAAGGTTCTTCACCCAGAGGGTAGCTGGGCACTGGAACAGGCTCCCCAGGGAAGTGGTCACAGCACCAAACCTGAGAGAGTTCAAGTGTTTGGACAATGCTCTCAGGCACATGCTGTGACTCTCGGGAATAGTCTTGTGCAGGGCAAAGGGTTGGGCTTGATGATCCTTGTGGGTCCCTTCCAACTCAGCATATTTTGTGATTCTGAAATCTTAAATGACATTTGAGGTCTTGCTCACAGTTTGATGACTGGAAATACGACGACAGCACAAAGCAACTGTAAAGGCCACTCCATCATCTTCTTCTGGCTCACTCTAGGAGTACCCAGGACCTCTCCACCTCTTGTCCTTGCAACTATTTGGGAGTCTGTCATCTGCTTGAAGGTAGACTTCTGGTAATCTGTTTGGATGCATGTGGCAGGATAGGGGGCTGTTGGATTTGCTCGCTCCTGTGAATGAATGTCCTCTGGACAATGCTTTCTTGCAGTGCACGAGCCCCATGGGGATGCCTGCTCTCAGGACACATAGATAACCTGTCCTTGGGGAGACCTTCAGATGTCATGCACACTTACCATTAGGTCCTTTTCTCATAGCAGTGTTTAGGATAGTCAATACTGTACTTTGCACAGTGCTTTGGAGCTCCCTGGATTGCCTATGCCATGAACACAGGAATTCTACATTTTCACCTATACCAGCAGTGACTTCTGCACATAGCTCTAGAAGTCATGGTGTGATCACTAGTAGTGGTAAAGATCTCTGCTGCTGGACAGGGCACTTCATTCACCTCAGGCTCTAATGCAGAGGAGCACTGCATATACCAAGTGATGTTCTGTGGCCAGTTTGTACTGGATTTTTCTTCCTTCATGTGTGTTCTTGGAAAATAACTTGTGTGCCCTCATTCTGGGTTCATTCATTCCTTACCTCTTTTTTTCCTTTTTGGGAATGGCTTTTTGGTTGGCCTGTCTCACAGTAGCAGTTTACTTAGCATCTGGGAGAAATTCTAAGGAAAAAAAGAAAAAAAGCCATTCCAGGAAGCAAGACTTGTGTAAGGGGTATGAGTTCCATATCTGTTCCCTGAATAGCATTTCAAATCCATCTTAATAGCAGAGCAACTGAAGTCTATTTGCATTTTATAAAAACAAAATGTGAAATCCTAGCCTAATGCTTTGAAATTGAATCTAACAGCTCACAAATTCCATGTGTCATGCTAATCTGAAGGCTCTGCCTACCATAAACATTTCTGAATTCACAAATGCATTTCATGTTGCCTCTGCCACACTTCAGTGGAAGAAGAGAGAGAGAGGAAAGTTTTGACTGCAGCACTGAAAGTAATCAGCCTTACAGTAATCAGCCTTAATTGTAAAAATGTTTTTAAAAGAAAAAGGATAGAGTAGAAGGTTATGGCATCAACAACAGTATTATTTGACCATTGGATTTTTAAATTCTATGGTCTTGTTAAATTAGCCAGTTCTCTCCATCTTTTCAATGACAGGTTTAGCCAATTAACATGACCAATAAACTTTATGATGTGTAGATTATAGTTTCCTAACCGGTTAAATAATGTTTAGGAGATAAGTGCAATTAGGCTACATCTCAATCCTGATGGTATTTGTAACTAACTTGAAGCTTCAACCTGAAAGAGCGAAGGCCAGATGCTTAGCAAAGCATAGCTGGCAGTAAGATAATTAAGTTACATCACATGATGCTCCCACTTGGGTTTAATCGAGAACCTTAGTTTTATGCTAGAAGAATTTACTTTAATTACACACTGTGAAAGGTGCTGAGTCAGACCAGAAGCCCAAATAATCCTCATGATAGCGCTTGGTAGCAGATGCTTGGGGATGTCCCTGCCAGCTGGTTTCAGTGGGACTTAAAATTAAGATCAGGCTTATTTATGTAGAGGCCTAGATGCCAAAGAATTGGAGGGCCAGGCTGTGTGGGCAGAGACAAATGCAAACAGGGAGACTTCTGCTTTGCCCTTTGCCATTTCCTCCAGGGGTTTAAGATTATTCTTAATTAATAAGGTTATGACCTTAGCTTAAAGGCTATGAAGCTGTAGGACTGGATATTTCCACATTCAGTGGCTGATGAAGGTTATTACCACAAGGTTCTTGAATAGCCTAAAACCTGTGAGCAACTCTGAGGAGAGCAGAAAACTTCATGCATATAGATAAGGCCCCAAACAACATGAAAATATTTCCACATACAACAGGGAAGTTGTAGTGAACCATCATTTTTAATGGATACTTAACAAACTAGGTGCTTTGTTCTGAATGACATTTTTGTATGCTTGCACTTCATTATTCTTTAGAAGACAATCAACATTTTTTCCTTTCTCCCACAGAAGCTGTTGAGATCTACAGCTTAAGCACCAAAGAGATGAGAAGCCCAGAAAAGGGTAGAAAAAGACAGAAACACATGTATAACACAGCTGCCAAAAAAACCCCATGTATTTTTCACTTGATTGTATTAATATATCTGCTTACAGAGTTTGGGATTAATCTTGTCCAGCTTCGTATATCTAAGAATTATCTAAGTTTCCCTTATGAGCAGAAGAGAAAAGTAAGCACCCCCAGAGGGCATTATATCCCAACTATCTTCAGTGGAATGGGGTGACTCACCCTCCACAGACAGCTGTATCTTTCTATAGAGAGATTTTAAAGGACGAGCTTAGACAGGGATGACCATATTTTAGTCAGTGTGACAAACCCCACTCAAAGAGACTAAAACGTGAGGAGTTTTCCTAAAGAACTGGTCAGTGATTAAAGTGAGCAGGAAACTGCGAAGGAGAACAGAGCCCTGCAATAAGTTACAGCTCACTTACATCTATCTCCCCATTCATTTGCTTGTTTGCAGAATTTAACTGCTGTTGCTAAGACCCTGTGTTAGCTAAGCAAGCTTTTGAGGTGAATGGGAATTTTTCGGAATAAGGATAAAGCTAATATTAAGAATGCACATCTGGATTTCTTCCTGTGAGAAAAATAGGAATGGACAATCTTACTTATCTTTTGCTACAACAGATGAATGTCATCACCCACTAAAACCTACCTACAACAGAACCAGTAAAAAGAATTCTCAATCTTTGAGCCAAGCTTGGAAAACTCTGTTCCTGGAAGAAAAAGTGGCTTCTCTTAAGATTAATGGTGCATTCTGCACCCTTCAGCTTAACATGGGAAATGGGAAAAAGGTTTTTGGAAAACAGCATCAGCCTTGGGCAATATGTGTATTTGGAAGGTGTCCTAGTATGTGCCTTTGCTGAGACCTTGTTTCTTCTTATCCTATTTACTCAGAGAAGCTTGATGCTTTATTATTCTTTTTATCCCAGCTTATTCTCACTTCTGCTTTTTTTCCCTGCTACGTTCTTGCAGTTTCTTGTGTTGAAGGTCAGGCAGGAAGATCATGATTCTTCCAACCATGAAACTTCTTGGTGTCTGTTCACTGTACCCTCCTTTTCTTTTCCCCTCCTTCTCAAGATCTCATGCTCTCATGTGACTTCAGTCTCCAAAGCTTGTTTGGCACCATGAGAACCCCACTTATCCTTAATCACACTCCTTATCATGTTGATTTATTATACACACATAATGGTGATGCAAGCTCCTCTTCAGCTCTTTTGTAGAAAATTCCCTTTGGATATCCATTCTCGAAAATTACTTGTGTCATGATAGCTCGAGTCCATCTGTGTTCTCTAAAGAAGAGTCTATTCCTATGCAATAAAACTGGTATTTCAAAGCCCTAGTGTAACTAAGGCTTTCCACAGAATCACAGCTGGGACTGGGTTTACTCCATAGCCCACCTTGGTATAACTTGTTTGTTGGTTTCAAACCTCTGGTGTAATTTGTGAACCTGTACTTTATGAATTTATCTTGAAAGACTATGCTCTATCCCACCCTGGCTCTCCAGAAGAACTATTTGTTTCAAAGGCAAAACTCATTAGTGACATTTTCATGGGAAAAAATCTTTCTAGAGTCATTCAATTTTATCATTATGATTTGAATAAATTATCCAGCTGAAAGCAACCAGAGCTGGTTTTGGGCAACCCTCTGTTTTAGTAAGCTGTGTGAATGTAGGTGACACGTGGGTGGGTTTATTCTTTCTAAAGGTATTCACTGCTGACTTGTCTCCACTGATTTACAGCATGGCTGTTTGCAATAGCAAGCACCTGATGGTGAGCTCAGAAGCAGCTCATTACCTGTCTTCTCAGGTATTTCTGTCATGGAATGCTCCTTTCTGTGACCACAGAACTATGGTATTACACTGAACTCTTAATCAGAAGTAAACGTACACCTGAGACATTTCTTTCTTACACCTGTTGGTCTGAGTTATTATACCTTCAAACCTTAAGACTTACATACATGTTTCTGCTATTGCCATTCTAAGGCAGTGGTTAAAAGGGAGCATGCAAGACGTAGAATAGCAACTTTCAGGTTGTTATCTATGGACAAGGATTAAGATGGATGATTCATCTGAGAGACTCAGATATGCTTAGCAGATACTCATGGACTGACTCTGATAAGCAGGCAGTGACTAACCCAGGATTTCTCTGTGATATGATGGCACTACCACTGCTGAGGGTGGAAGGATCCTACCTGCCCTGCTCTGCTTAGCCTGCTATATGGCATAAAGATGTGATGCAATCAGACTAATACAAGACAGTCTTTGCAGCAGATAAAAGGCACAGTGTTGTTGGCTCACATTTTGGACAAAAAGCATACAAAATACAGAAATTTAGCAGAGTGATGCTTATAGAACTGGCCAAGGATGCCATTGCTCAGAGATATTAAGGGAAAGGGGATTTTGCTGTACTTTCTGAATTAGTATGAACTTAACCCCAGGGTCCTGTCACTATTCCCTGCTGTGGCTGGGAAAGGGGCTGCTGAGCACAAAACATCTACTCTGGTGGTCCCCATGCCCAGAGCATCACCAACAGCCAAGGACCCAAATCCCAGGGACCTTCCTCAAGCAAAACTCTGGTGTGCTGTAATGGCCAGGAAAGCTGGCAATGACTCCTTATTGTTAAATGCTTTGGGACACCTCAAATATGAATGGAGCTATATAAAATTCAATTCTATTGAAAAGAAAACAGCTGTGATGAATCAAGGCTGCATTCAGCTTTTGAGATGCGGACGACTGTCCAGTAGGGAATGAACAGAAAATTCAACCCATTTAACTTTAAAATGGAGATTTGTCTTCTCTTTCCCAGAAAACAGAACCCCAGGGATTTTAAATCTGTAAACCACATATAGCATATCACCCAAACAATTTCTTTTGAGGTTTGAAAAACCCCTTGCTGCTAATTATTGGTTATAGATGGTTTGAAAGAAAAATGTAGTTTTAATGCTGGGTTTAATTAAAATGCCTTTAATAGCAGTCATGGATTTTGCAGCACAAGTGCTAAAAGGCCAAACCCTGCTTTTGCAGTGAATTGAGTTCAGAAGAAGTAGATGATCAAGCAGCCCAAAGCCAGATTTGGGCCAAACTTCGCAAAACAGTTTTGCTTTTAATGTGACAGAAGTCTGCTTTCCCAATAAGTACATTTTTCTGGAAAGGAGTGGATTTACTGTTTGAACTTTTATCATTTCCTCTTCTACAGAACAATAGGGAAGAAAAGGAACCTTTCCAATTTTTCACCCCTTTAATTAATAAGACATTCTTTGGTGTATGACAGGAAAAATATGTGATGAATGTACTTGATATGTTATGATTAATCGTGGTCTAGGGAGATTTTAGAGACATGAGACGCCCCATAAACACAGAATTAATACCAAAGTGAACATTTTTATAATGTCCATTTTGGCACTCTCCCTGACCTAAGATGTTAGTAGCTTTATATATCATTTAATTAATGCTTTAAAAAAATAACATGCAAACAGCTCTTTTCAAACCATAACAATTCATTGTATGACTTATGTGGGTTTGAACTGGCACAGCTAGTCAAAACATTCCTAGTGCCACTTTATTTCCATAAACCATTTGTATTGTAAACTTTACTAGAAATTTCTGTGCCAGGTTTGAAGGGTTCAGGCAAAGGGCACTTTGAATATAGAGGCTGCATGTAGCCTGCTTAACAAAATTATTTAATAACATAATTAATAATAATTAGAGAAAGAGAGGGAAGCTACACTAGCAGTATCTCTTACCTATAACCAGAGTCTGCACAGGCTGTATAGAATATTATATTTTAGAAAAACTAATATCTCTAATCAGGTCTGAAAATACTAACCTCTCACACTGATGAAAATTACAAGTGTTAACCCATAATAATATAAAAATAAAGTGATCTTTTGGCCCATTGTTTATTTCTTGTGTTGAAGGTTGTGTAGGTGATATCTTCCACTTGGTCATCTCTGGAAAGGTCCTCAGCCCAGGGCTGTTTTGGGTACTTTGCTGGCTAATGGTAGAGGCAGTCAACCACTGAAGAAAAGCCAGCTGAGACATGAACATAAAAGCAGAAGGACAGGATTATACACTTGGTGAATGCCAGTCTGGAGCAAAACACAGGCAGGGTATCAGTGCAGGATGAAGAGGAGCCCCAAGGGAATTACTTGGTTTGAAACCTCAGCTGGCCAGGGAGTTGAGCTGAGGAGGGCTGACAAGAGGGACAAAATACTGTATGTGCTACAGGCCCGTTATTTCTGAGCACCCAGGCCTAAAGACTATGGTTATAAGATAGAAATATACTCAGTAACCTTCCCCAGCCTCCAAAAGAAGAAATGGAAAGAGAGAAAATTGGAAAGTTGATACTGAAAGCAATCATACAAGTGATGGCACTGTCAGCAAAAGGACAGCTTCTAGTCCAGTCACTAGACCAGTGAAAACTAAGGGACAACTGAAATGTCCAGGTTATCCTCCCCTGCAAAAAAAAAGGAAAATAGAATATGTAGCTGAGGGTCTTAAATCATATTTCAACAAAATATAAGATGCTTTGTCAAGGATGAGAGAACAAGCATACTGAAGTGTTTGCAATGAAAAAATGTATTTTTAGATAAACACGAGATAGAGTAACATTATATGCTACACTGCAAGAGACCATAAAAGAGAAGGTAATCTCACATCATGGATAAAGCTATTTGGAGTACATGTACAGTCTATTATGCTATGCCAAAATATAGGATGAAAAATAAATATTAATATTAAGGGTAAGGTCTAGGTTTTCCTAAGTATGATAGCAGACAATTTTCTTTATCAACTAAGATAAAGTTCACTGAACAAGAGGGCACCCTTAATTACATTTTGTTTTTATAAGTGATAAGAAATAAAAACTTGTTTCAAGTGGATCATGGGTTAATTCAGTTTAAATACAATTTAACTATAAACAAAGGCAGTTTTGTAATTAAGGTTTTAGATTTCAAATGGATAAAGACTGAAAAATGAAGGTATCTAATTAGTGAGCTATTCAAAAGAAATCAAGGACCTGAGTGCAGAGGAAACATAGAATCACTTAAAGTCAAAGGGGTGAACCCTATCTGGAATCTGTATCACAAGCAAAGGAAAAAAATCTTTGCAAACTTGTGGGGAAGCACTCTGGACAGAAAGTGGTAAATAACTACCTCAAAGAATATATTAAGATTTTCAAAGAAGTCTTCTCAGGAGGGAAAAATTGAATGATCAGCAAAATGAGCTACATTAGATATCAGGAAACACACAGGTAAAGTGAGAATCAGTTGCAGTCCAGCTGAATTACATCTTGGGGAAAAAAAATTGAGACAATAAGGAAAAAGCTGTTTAACCATATGTATAATACTGAAGAAAAAGGAAAGCCCACTGGAGTGAAGATGGTATAGAAATCATAGGTAATTCAGGTAAAGTTTCAAAACTCTGCCTTGTTTTTAATAAAAACAATGAAATAGAGTAGGGTGGGTAAAGAAAGCGAGAGCCTCAAATTGAAAATACACACAGCTGGAGCTGAAGCAGAAATCTCTGAACCAGACACTCTCCCTCCTGGAACTGTGGAAGAGGTGGCACAAGAAACTGAGGATTGGGTAATAATTTTTGTACTGGTTACATTGAATTGGCATAGTGGATTACAGTTGAACACAGCTAATGTAATGTTTGTGAAAAGATGGAAATAGCCCATTGACAACAAGGGGTAACCTGACTTTAACAGTATGCAAAATATAGGTATAGATTTTGAAAGCAAGTATAAGTTGACAGAAATAAAAAGCAATATAAAATGGAGTATGGCTTTAACAAACCTGAATCATGAAAGAATAAGCAAGTATATTTCTCTGATGATAAAAATGCTTTCATAGACAAAGGAAATGCAGCGTTTTGTCTGAATTTCAGGTAAACATTTGATATGAAGCCATAGGGGAAAAGGTTACATTATGTGCAGAAGCTGAGAATTAGTATAATAACTATAAGGTCAATAGGCAACTGCCTAAAGGGCACTTCACAACAGGTTCTGTTGAAAGGGAAATTATCAGGTGGGAGGAAATCTATTGTGTGATGGATTGACCTTAGGACCTATTTACTTAATAGTTTCATTAGTGACCTTGGCACGGAAAAAAGTAGCAAATGAGAGATATTTACTGATGACATAAAACTGGAAAGCATTAAAAGAATTGGAAAGAGAGAAATGGATAACCTTGGGGACTGGTGCACTAGAAGTGAGATCATGTGTAACAGAACCGAGAGCAACACCCTTGCACAGAGGGAGCAAAGATGCAGGTCTGCCTCCATCTGTCTGGCAACTTTCAGAAATAGCTAACTTGTATTAAGCACTTGGATACAGGTTGGATGTGGGCCATCTGCCTCTGAAACATGAATTTCTACTGGAAAATAACATCTGCATATGAATGAATGGGTATGGGCCGTGAACAGGATGCATTCATGGACAAACCCAGAAGCTATCCTGGTGAGTATGTAAAGGAGGTACTTCCAACAGCAGAAGTAAAACAGTAAGATTGCATGACAATCTGTGGAAGTCCACACAGGAAATACTGTTTTCTTTCCAATTCATCTATTATCGAGAAAGAAGCACTGAAACTGAAAATCATTCAATGATGGACTTCTCAAAAGAATGAAGAGACTAATTCCTGAGCAAATATAACAAGGCTTGTTTAGGTACTCAAGGTGAAGCTTAAGAAGAGGTAGGATTGCTTTCTCTAAGTACATCGTGGATGTAGAAAGGAGACGAAAGAAAAAGAGCTATTTAAGCTGATGGACAGCTCTGGCACAAAAGTTGTGTACACTGCCTCCTACCCAGAGCCGTAAATTTTTGGAACAGTTTCCCACTAGCAATATTTGAAGGAAAAAACGTCACTAGTTCATTATGAATCAGTTTATGCAATTGGCTCTACTTTCACCAGTTGCCTGATGTATCTAGGCCGAAGGCTCATACTCTGCAGGAGCTCTTCCAGTCCTACACTCCAAAGCTGCAGCCATGTGCAACTTCACAGCTGAGATTCACTTGTGTTTTTTTCTCTGGCAATTTCAATATAAGTGATTTTACTTATGACACATCATCATAAGTGTTTGGACACTTTGAAAATGCGAGCTTTGAAAGAGAGGTAGGAGACCTGGCAGGGTGCTGTTTCCACGCTTTTGACAGTATAAGCCTTGTCATAGGGATTTTAAGAGTTAACTGAGCTCAGAAACACTGAAGCTGAAAAAAGGAGCGGGGAGGGTGTGGGGCTGGAGAGAGGAATTGTCAAAAGAAGGCAAGTTAGAGTAAGACCTTACTGAGCCCTGTCCTTTCAAATTTCCTGTGCTTGACACATCATCAGGATGATGTCAAAGTGACTTAACCAACTATGACACTTCATTCCAATGATGTGGCCAAGCAGAGGAAGTTTGAAAGGATGTGGCTTATGGTACTGAAAACAATCATTTAGAGAAATGCATGACTGCTGTTTTTCAATTTAAATGAATTTTAAGCCCTTTCTCCCCTCTTCTAAACACATATTGCACCACTTGGAATATTTGCATTGCTGCTGAGCTTGCCAAAGGTTGTTAAAATGGCTTTACTGTGATTAAAAAGGGAGCCCCTAGTTCTGATGTGGGGACTCCATCATGTTTACTGTTATGTGTTATAGCATCCATGGCACTGTATGGGAAACTAAAAAGAAATTTGAATTCCTTTGCTACTGTTATTAATTTTGATATTATCAACTAACACCAAACAAACAAACCTTGTGAGCCCAGACACCCCTTTGTGTGTCCACTCACTTTGTTGCCCTCCTCCATATCCCTGGCCAAGCAGTTGGTGCTGGGAATGATGGGCATTCCCCACCAATCTGGCCAAATACTGTGTCAAGAGCCCAGGACAGCAGGGACTGTCCCTAGGATGCCCTAATTGTCTTCTGTGTGCAACTGAGAGGTGACTACATCCCTCAGCAGCAACTGGTCTGGCCACAGGCAGTGCCTGCAAGGGCAGCTCATCTTTTCTCACCCTGCAGCAATCCCTACTCCCACAAGGAAGATGGGGAGACTGAACACAGTGGATTTTTTGAGGGTACCACATGTTTCTTGTGGTGGACAGATGCTGGTGTCTCCACTCCTCCCAGATCCTCCTTGAGAGCTTTACATTAAAGCTTCTTCTGAACTTTGAGGGGCAGTGTGCCTCATGACAATATGGTATAACATTTTCCAGAGCATGAAATTCCTCAGAAGCATCATTTTCAAAAGAAAGCTCATTTTCAAAAATGTCTTAGCCATGAATAGGCTTCAATAACATGAGTCAGTTACAGAAGTGTCTCAGTTCCCAAGGCACATCTGAAAATTCTGTCTGTTCTTTCATGGGTAATAGGAGAGAGAAGTATATCAATGTTTGGGAATACTTAGCTCAAATCTGGGTGCAGTAAAATAATTTCTAGGAACAGAGGGACTGCTATGTGCAAAAACCATCTCTAACACCTTATATATCACCAAAAAGAACTGATTAGATTTCTTTTGGTCCTGAAAAAAAACCAAACAGATGGATTTTAAAATATTAAGGGATAAATTAAAATAAAATAAAGATGAACATTTATTTTTGAAGCCAGAGAAAAAGGGAGAATGAAATGCCCAGAAAATCGAATACTTACATGTCTCAGTCACTAAAATACACAGTAACTATAGCTGTTAAAGAGGTCTGAGGACAAACATAACTTCAGTACTTACACTCTTCTTAGTCAAAAACAGATAGCTTTTATTTAAAGAATGTGAATCCTTTCTTTGCTTTGGCCAGTCTTTGTTAGATGCTGGTTTACAGTTTCAGCTTCCACTGCTGATTTAAGCAAGGAAAGCTTTATCTTAAGCATGGTACATGATATTTTCTGGCAAGTCTTAAATCCTTGAATTCATCTTATCTCTATGGTGACAAGCCTACATTTAGAATAAAGTATCACAGCTTTTCAGAGCAGAGGCGATTTCAGATAAAAGCTGATGCCTCTGATTTATGGCAGTTCTCAGTTTCTATGATCTGAAAAAGAGAAATGCCTGATTATTGGTCACCAACAGCTTTTTCAGGAATAACTATTTTGGAGTAAAAGACCCCAGCTGTGTAACTATATGATCTGACTCAAAGCATTGCTAATTTACATAAAAAGATAGGTGACCAAATGGACACGCACATGTTGTCTGTGTTTGAACTCAACTCCTTGTTGAGAGGAAGGAAGTAACACAGACCAGTCTAAGAAGAAAAAACTTTTTCCCATGTAATAACTTTTACAAATGTCATTTGTAAATGTCTGCCTTGCGTACACTCACTCCCACATGAACTGCAGCTATGACAGTAGCCAAGAGCTGTTGGCCCATTTATCTTTCTGTCAAAAAGGGTGTGATGTTCAATTCCCATTAAATCTGTTAAAAGAACACCGAAAAATGAACTGCTTGACAGAATGACGTTTCCTTTTGAGAGCACAGCCCCATTGTGGCGGCAAAAACCATCCCATCTCTCACCAGCAATATGTCAACAGGTTTGCAGCGCTTCCCTGCCGTAAGCAAAGCATCACGCTGAAATGTGGAAATACAGATTTTTGTGTTCAGGTAACACTGAAACTGACTGCAGAAGGTCTTTGAGTAGGTCCGAGGTAAAGTCTGGTGCTCTGTAGGCACCATGATGACAATGAAAATAAAAAAGATCCTGCTAACATGTTCAGCAGAGAACATGAACTTTCTAGTGGAACATAAAGATCTCTTTTTCTTAGTGAGTGTAATGATATTATTTTGCAGCAATATTTTGCCAGGTAATTCTTTCCAAACTCCATCGACAATTCTTTCATAAAGATGCTATAGAAGATTGTGATACCGACACAATGTCTTTTAAAAAGAATCTGTAAGGGCAGATATTAGAAGTTTTCCAAGCTTTTTAACTTCCAAACTCAGCTGTGCTGCTCGTTCAGTCATAAAAGCTCTGTAGAAACTATGTAAAACATGTTTGGGATTAATTGTCTGCTAATTTCACTCAATTTGTATATATCAGGTCTTCTCCAGAGAGAGAAAAGATTTTCTTTTTTTTACTACCAGTTGATGTCTTACACTAACTCCTCACAGTTTGTGTCAAATTTTAACTTCTGTTGTTTTTAGCCTTGTTAAAAAAGAGGAAGAAAAATGTTCCAAAATCAGGTCTCTTAGACCTCCTCGATCTTATCTGACATTTTCATATGAGTGCCTCCCTAGGTCTCATGATTTCATTATGCATGAACAAAGATTTATAGCATCAATTTTTTTTTTCCAAATACGTTAAAGTGGAAACTAGCATTTCAGGCCTCTTAAAACATTACAAGAAATACGATGTTGGGAAAGAGGTGTAGGAGGAGAGGTAATAACAGCAGTCATATAATCTCCAGGGGAAAAACTGTTTCCTTCAAGAAGCAGTATCTTTTGTCTTTGCATGGAGCTTAATGTTCGATGAGATATTTTAAAGGAATTCCAGACCGGTATCTCAAAGGGAACTGACCAGACGGAAACGTGATTTTGAAATGCTGTTGAGTTGGAAGGAAAGACAAGACCAACACATCTGTGGATGCTATAGAGACCAAGGCCTTTGGGTGTCTGCCTGCACATTATCTGCTGTGTACTCTTGTTACTTATTTCAGTCTGATACTGCCAAGATCCACAGGAGGATGCATGTAGCTACTCAGTGACACAAAGCTAAACTTCCAACATAAAACTGCTGTCCTCACCCATACTTTTTTTTTAAACAGCAAACAATACTTTTTCAGTGAAATAGATTAAGAAAGAAACATGTAAAGAAATATTTTGACAGTGTATAGAAAGTTATATGCCTGCAACCACACTGCATGCATAGTGGTTGTACTCACGTCAGATAACCCTCAGACCAAAAAGTGACATCCTGTTAAAATAAAGTTTCTTTTGCTGAATGCCTCCTCTGAATTCCTCTGCTTTTCCTCTTTGCCCTGTGTTTATTTCCTTCTTATCTCTAATCTAATCTCATTTCTAACCTGTTGCTATTCAAATGGCTATTTTGAATGCATTTTTTGGCCTTGTTCTTCATGCACAGCCATTGGTGTCATAAACAGAAGGATTCTTATGTTAAGCCACTTCTTGGGCTGCCACAGCATTTTTAAGCCATGACAATCTTCTACAAACACTGTAAGAACTATTCTTCATGCAAATGCTTTATCAAACCAGAGTTTCTAACATTGTCTTAGCTTTCCACAGCTGTCACAAGACCCATAATTCGTTCAGAAAACAGGTTTGTAGCGAGATTCACAGTGACCCCTTTTTTTTTTTTTTGTCTTTGTCAGTTTTTGGCCTCTGGGCTCACCATTATATACAAACCTATTTCAATCATCACATTTATATTTACAAACCACCACCTCTAAAGAGAGTAAAAGAAGCTGCCATTAATAACTATAGTTTGTAGGCAGAGAAGGAAGCCATCAAAGATATCCAATGGTTTTATACCTCATTAAAGGCCCAGTGAAGTCAGTAATAACCTTTCCTTTTGATCCATTGGGCATTGAACAAGAACAGCACCCAACTAGGAATGCTCAAATGGGATATAAAAAGCCTATTAGAAAAATCCTACCTCTAAAACATGTTAATTCCCCATCTATTTGTGGACTGTGATCTTGCCCGAGCTCTTCTGCTATTTCTTCTTTAGTCCCTCTAAATATATTTCATTCCCTTTCAGTCAATGACACTGAACTGAGCTGTGTGCCAAGGCTTTCTAAATCATCTTCTCTCTTTGCTTGTGCAGAGCAATTTCCGCAAGATATAGTTTTGCTTAGAGCCTTGCATGACTGGGGATGGAACAAATGAGGAATTCTGTGAGCTTTTTTATATTAAACCCTAATCCACAAAGATAAATCTATAATCTTTTTATTAACAGCCCTCTCCTTTTGATAGTTACTTAGTGATGACAAGTATTCTTTTTCTGTAGGTCAAATGGCCTAGGTAATGCTTCAAATGATCTAGCTACTAAAAGAGAAAATGCTGGCAAAAATCATTGTTACAGGTGAATCATAGGAATAGCAAATTCAATCCAGTCACTGCTGTATGTAATTACTACAGCAAGGATTTCAGACGCCATGAAGGACTGCTGTTGTGCTAGTCGGACAGCCTTTGTAATGAAGGTGGGAAATGAAATCAGACTAATCTGTTTTACATCAAAAAGGCACATTAGTCGATAGGAAACATCAAGATAATCCCTGTACTGTATGTAATGTCAGCTCTGACACTAGCCCTGCAACAAGGGATACTTCAAGCCTTTTAAACTCAAATTGTTCCAATGTGGAGATGGGGCAGACATCCTGCCTGTGAGGGAATCCAGGGCAAAGCTGGAGGGATAAACTTTCTGCCCTTTTCTCCCTTCTTATCTCAGTATAAAAAGGCCTTAGAGAGTTTACCAGTCTAAATTTATTTGAGGTAGATAAGAGATGTAGAGCTCAGTAAAGAGAAGGCAATCTGGTGGGATGCCATGAGATGGGTGTTCAGTGCTCTGTAGGGGAGAGGTATGCACCCTGGATGAAGAGCAGCATTTTGTTGCATGCATGTTTGTTCATAGAAATTTGAGTTGAAAGAGGCTTTATAGATCACATAATCCAGGAAAAAATGGGGTATGCATGGTTTGTTGTGTTTCTTCATCCCACTGCCTCTCCTGGGTGAGCCTGTGGCAGAGTGTATCACTCAGCAGGGTATGGTGCCACTAGAAAAACTCACAGTGCACAGTCAGGGGAATACATGGGTTCCCTATGCAGGGCACAAAGAAGAGTTCAGCACCAAATGCATGTCCCTCCTCTAACCAGGATTCTTGCTTGTGCTATCTTAAACATACCTTGCACAGTCAACTGCACCTAAGGTACCTCAGTGTAAACTTTGTCCTAAGCCATGAAAACCTCCTGGGAACCCCTCCTGGGAGAATCCTTGGGAATAACAATGTCTGTACTGCCTTGGTGACTGCCACCAACATTTCTCTGAGAAGGAGACATGCCCTGGCTGTAACCCCAGATGGCTCAGGAGCACGGCTGAAACAAAGCAAGCTCTCACCTTTTGGTCACTGGCAATTTGTATGAGCAATGTAAGTGTGGTTGCTTTTCACAAATTGATATTTTCTCCCTGAGGTAGATAGACATCCATAGGCAGAAAAAGTACAGAGTTCTGCACTGAAGAAACCATAATCACTGACTCCAACAGATGCCCCTATAGTAATACACCTATAGTGGCATTTATAGAAACTGCAGTATATGGTGCTTGCCTCTCTCGTCTGTGAGGAATGAAGACCTGCAAGCGAGCCCACTTCTTGTGCTTGCCCAACTCCCAAATAAATTGCAGGGAAGTGCCCATCTTTGCTAGTGATTCATAATTTTAAGTTTTCCACTGAAGCCTGAGTCGTAATTCTTTGATTCCACAAAACAAAGCTGGTTTTATGTCTTTCAAAACATAAGGAAAAAAGCTGCTTGCTTTTTAGCCACAAGCCTGGCAGATATTTAATCTCTGTTCATCTAGGAAACAGGTACAGTTCCAGTATCTGCCTGGGGACATTTGTGTGCATGCTACCCCTCTCCCCAGGAGAACACTCCCATCATGCAATCATTCTATGCAAGGCTCTGCCAATCCCTCTTCTTGGACCTGTCTTATTTTACTTAACTATTTCAACACTGGTTGGGCACAGGAGGAGGGTCCATATATCCCCATGGTGTTATAGGTCCAACGGATGGGGAGAAGAGGGATTTTCACATCCAAGTCAACGCCTGAAAAAATAACAAAGCCACAGGAGAGAGCAGGAGAGACTGCCCCAAATCCATTAAAACCTGAATTTCTCTACACAAAGTGAAACTTTTATGTCTCACAAAGGCATGCATCCACAAAACACATTGTGATGGTTCCAGCTGAAAGGCAGATTAGAGCCTCTCTTAAGGAGATGAGAGATGCAGGGTCAATTACTGCCTGGCCAGACTTGGATGCGAGACTCAATATCTCTGCGCTGTTGATGAACAAGGAGAGAAATCTGCTCCTCTCAAAAAAGTAAGTGGACCATAGGGTAAGGAAAGCATGCTAGGTTCAATGTTACAACAGCCACAAATCACACTTTTTAGGGTATTATAAAGATTAATTCATTGTTATGTGGCATCTTCTTACCTGGTAAGATTGAACGCTTTCATAAGCTTTCAAAGACATAATTAAGCCACCATACTAAACATACTTGCAAATAGTACTTCCCTCTTCTGCAGAATTTTCCAGATTCACAGCTCATGCCACACCAAGCTTCTGAGTGGCTGATTGCATTCATGCCTTGTGGCCCTAACAGCCATCAACTGTCTTCTGAAATCTTATTTGTAAAATATTAACAACATCACATACCTTGTGTATCAAAAGGAAATTCAATTTGACAAGTCTACTTAAAAATAAATAAAGCTTCCACTTCTACACAGTGCCCACATAGACTAGAAACTCCTTCAGATTTTTGTCTATGTATATATGAATTATTCAAGAAGATGAACACATTATGATGTTCTCTCATCCTTCTCTCAGGAAGCTTTAAATATGAAAATTCCCTTGCTATTTGTTCTCTTTTCTTTCTTTTTTCTTTCTTTTTTTTTTTTCAAAGGAAAATCATTGCAATGTGTAGGCAGTCTCCAAAATGAACAAGCAATATTATGAAATAAATGTCTTTGTAGTCTGAAATATCACTTTTATGCAAAGGAGCCTTTTTCCATATGTCACTGCAGATAGCAATTAGTTCAAGTAGAAAAGATTAGACCAGGTGCAGGTTTTGAAGTGACTTTTGGTGGGAGGAGGGAAAGGTCTCTCTTTTGTCATTGTCTGTGGTAATTCATCAGGCATCTGAGGAATTTAGGAATACTCAACCTTTTGTGTTTAGCCAATAAAATATGACCTCCATGGCATCTGTGAACTGGATGGAGATACAGGGCTTATTGATAGTTGTCAGTCCTCTGAAGTGAAAGAGGGCATGAGGAAGAAGCATATGATATATTTGTCTTCCACAGCACATCTATTTTTCAGGGGCCTTGTTTGAGGACTCATTAAGAAGAAAGGCAGAACAAGCCCTGCCAGTGTGGGAACCCATGGGCAAGCTCAGCTTGAGGGCCGGAGACAGGCAGCTGGCAGATGAGGTGACTGCAGCAGTTCCCTCAAGCCTTGCAAAGTTAGAGGTGACCTTCAGAAAATGACAAAGAAAGGGGGCTAACACAACAATGTGTGTCCCTGAGATAAAAGACACTCTCAAAACTTCAAAAACCTCCACAGAAGATTGGATTAACTTCTTCTAATCTATTGAATCATGAGTAGATAGGAGTTCAAAGGACTAATGTAATTTTATTATTACATTTAATCAAATGTTTAAGTTAAGTAATAGGAACTGAGCTAAGGGCAACCTTGCCTTATCAGCTTCCAAAGTCTGAAAGCAGGAATGAATTAATTAAGTAAATGTAACAAGCTTAGGGGTATAAAATAGAGCAGCAGCTGAGTCAGCTTGACCATCGGCCAGTTATAGGGGTGAGATGTGCAGCTGAAGTACTACCAGATGATTCAATTCACTTATCTTGGTAGAAACAGATAAGCCAAAAGGGATGCCCAGAGGGAAACAATGTCATAAATTGGCAAGGCAGAGAGTAATTCACCTTCTTAAACAAAATGTTGTCATCAAGGAAGTTGTGCATTTATTTCATGCAGCAGAGTAGGCTGCCCTACCAAATGAAAGCATATTTTGCAGGTTGGCTTCTCATTTAAGGAGAAGTTACTTTTGCCAAGTCCAGGCATATTTTATGCAGCTGGCTTACATCAGGCCATGTACTCCAGCCCTTCATTTTCAGCAGATTCAGCCCAACTATCAGTGTCAAATAGGATCACATTGGTCATGATAAGAAAGTTGCAAAGTGTTGCAACACAAGTATAGAGTGCATATTCCACAGCTTCCCACAGGCAAAGACTTCTTCACAAGTGTGACAATAAAGTCAAATATTTTCAAAGATTGTACATTACTTTGTATTGTGAACCAGGAAACTAATCAGCTCCACTATCATAATGTGTGTCCAAATGACATACGACAAAAGACTTTTCTTCTATAAATTAACTGTGGATAAGATGCGAGTAGTTGCAGCAGATTTCATTTAAGCACAGTCAATTAAGTCAGTGCAGTTTAACAAGGGAAATTCTGCTCTAACGGCACAGGTTTCAGCACAAGCATTTTTCCTTAGATGACAGGTAGAGACTTCCAGAGGTGGACAATTAAGTGCAGGACAAAAGACATTATCTTAAAAATCAGGATACACTAGTGAACATTTTCAATTCAGTGGGAACATAAGTGTTGCTTAAAGAAAGGCAAAGGGCAATATAATTTGAATTAATCATTACAGAGACAAGGGATTTCTTCTGCCTGCTGGAAAATTAAGGTCACAGAACATTTAGGGGGGAAAGACAAGGAGCCTTGTTCTGAGCCTTGTTCTTTTGCCTTTCAACTATCTAAATTTGGGAAAAGCATGGAAATGTCATGAACAACAACAACCTCCAACCAAGTCAACCACAGCTTAATATCCATGAAAAAAAGGCATTGGCAGTATGCTGGCTGGCTGAAGTCATGCTGCCTAGGTATAGCACAAAACCAACAGCCAGGAATTTAGAAAATACACAGGAAGAATTTTTCTCTGCTTCAAGCCCACACCTTAAACACAAAACCCAAATAACTTCTGCGCTTCTGGCTTTTGCATTCTTCCTCAGCTCTTTTTTTTTTGCATACATTTGTATAGGTGCACAGCATATGAATGTCAATCCTCCCTCTGATTTCATCCTTTCACCTATATAGTTTCTGCAGAACACCAGGCTGTTGGCTGCACAGCTCTCAGACATTGCCATGGCAATGGACCGTGATGTCAGAGACACGGGATTAGGAGTTCCCTGCATCTATGAGCTAAGGGAGAACCCTGGCTGGGAAGGAGAAAACTCCCATCTCAACAGCTTCAACAATAGAAACAGGAATTTCAAAAGCAGCTAGTGAAGAACCCTTAGTAGTAAACCATCCAGAAACAAGCAGAAATTCAGTATCAAAAATCTGTTGACTGAAGAGAATCCCTAAATAATAATCTGCATAGGAGTAAATCATTAAAATCGGTGGAGCAAAGCCAGTGTTGTGCCAGCAGTAACTGTGATACTAGAATCGAGATAATTTTGCCGCTTTACCAATGAAAGCAAAATACAATGGTGGAAAACATAGCATCTTTCAGTCAATTTTGCAGTGAGTATTTTCAGTTCCACTGGTAAAAAGCTGAGAGCAATTTTAGACAGATTATTCACTTAGAACAAAAGTTCACAGTAGAAAAGACAATGTAGGAACTGCATGTGTGAATGAACTTAAAATAATCAGATGCCTCAGCTTATATGTGTGGGAACACTGCAAAACTGCAAGCAGTAACAGGGGACCTGACAACCAAAGGCCACTCCCAGTCGTTACCGTGGAAAAGGAACAGATGTCAACAACTGAGCCAACTGCCCAGCCTTTGGGAGCTGAAGCAGGACCCTCCCTAGCCCAGCAGTAGGGCTTTTCACAGCACCGGCAACAAGCACTTCTGCTCTCAGCCAGCGGCCAGACCTCCTGCTTGGGAGGAGGTGCAGCTGGACAGGGGAAATCAGGGAAAAAAGACCCAAAATAAAAAGAGGGAAACATATAGGGAAGGAAAGAGTGTAGAGGCCCAGAGCAAAAGCTGAAACTGGATTATGTTTTACATCAGGGTGGTTTGCAATAAAATGAGCTGGTTCCTTTTCTAAGCTTGAAAAGAGGGAACTGGGAGCAAAATGCCCTGCTTTTCCTCTCCTGCCTGCGTGGCCTTGCTTCTTCTTCTTGGATTCGCTGCTGCGATGGCTGACATAGCTGTGTGCCTACCTGCAACATCAGGATGCCTGTAAATCAGAAGAGCTCCATCTGCTTCCTAGACAGGAAGCCTTGATGACTCATGTGTTGGACAAGGACGACATGACAAGCTGAAGGACCTCAAGCAGTATATTTCAGTGGAAAACAAAATAAACTGAAGGATACACACACCCCCCTGTAATGATTTCAAAGGTAACTTTAAAAAAACAACACAGTGCCTCTTCAGCACTGTGCTGTGATTTAAGGCATGTCTACACCCAGCAGGGAGTATTGAGTCAAAGAGCCCTGAAACACCTATTTCCAGAGCTGAATGCTATTTAATTACTAACTGGCCTTGCTTCAAAAAAAGGGTGCAGCCCCAGACAAAGCCATCTATATTGCAGCTGGGACACGAGCCAGCGCCTTCGTGTGTCCCCATGTTGTGCCATGAAGATAGACCAGCCTGTTCAGAGGTTGACCAGGGCACTGTGCCCTGCTTTGTGGGGTGGACCTGCCTGATGAAAGGCTTCTGAAACAACTGCTAAAAATCTGTGCTTTTGGAATGAAAACTCTATTTCACTTAACTAAATTCCAAGCAGACCAGCCCATATTATTTTTGGTACGGACGTTGTAATGACTTCTAAGTGATTTGAATTGCTGTTAGAAATTTTGTGCCTGTTTTGCAACCCATAAACTGTGGGCTGTGAAACAGAAGCTGTGATTCTAGTGGACAACATTTTCCTCAGCATTTCTGCTGCTCTTTTCAGTGCCAATGAACAGTGAAGAAGCCACAGTCCAGATTAACAGTAAGCCCTCTACATTGTTTTCTGCATTATCTCCTGTGGTATTTGAAGCATCTGATGTATAGATGACAATTACCCATGTTGCTGGCATGCACCTATGTGTTGCTGCTGATTCTTCCCATTTTAGCGCTAGTACTTCATATTTCTCTTAAAGCATGAAGGAAGGGCAGGCATAGAAAATTATTTTGACATTAGAGCACACTCTTCAACAGCCTGGCTCCTTCTCCAAATTTGCTGGGTTTTTACTTCTGCCATTCCCAGCGCAGTACTTTGCAGAAATACAGTTGATGCAAAGAGCTGGTTGCATGTCTAAGTGAAAGCAACTGTGTGGTGTGTCAGTGAAAAGTGCTCTGTGAGAATTATCCTCCCAGCTCAGTGGGGTGGTAAGGGGACTCTTCAGAAAGAACTGCTGGGTTTATCTTCAAGAATATTGTTTCCTGAAATAGTAGGATGCCTCTAGTACCTTCTGCCTGTAGTAAATGCTGCCACGTGGCACAAGTTATGTCAAAACTCTTCTTGAAGTTGTGGTTGCAGAAAAGGCAACTACTCGTATTCATGCTTTTCAAGTGGTTGTGCCCTAGTCACTAGTGTTTTTACTGGAGTTCCTTTAATAACTTCGTCTTGCTTTGTAGTAAATATGTGCTTACTTACAAGTCACTGGAGGAACGCTGTGCACCTGCAACAGGCCACAGAGAAGCGTACACAACAATCACATTTTGTCTTTGCAGCTGAAATCTGCAGAGATTCCAGCACTATAAAATAGCTACAAGAGAAAAAAATAGATAGCCAAAAATCTAAACACAAGTGAGAAGGATTTTTAATGGCAGTGGAATACACATCAGTCAGATGGAAAACTGTCCGTTTTATCAGCAAAAATTTTGTTACTGACAGCTGCCTTCCCTAACACTTTGCCATACAGAGAGCAAAATGAGAGATCGACAAAAGCAGTTTTAACTTAAACTAATTGCTTGTTGTGTTTTACATCATGTTTTCACTGTGCCTAGTTCACTAAGTATAATTATACTGCTTTAGAAATCGCATGAAAAATGGTGAGCAAGCTACAAACACTCCAGTATCAAGTGCAGACTCATGTCCACATGTTCACTCTCGTGCTCTCCCATGTTTCCTCTTTTAATTAAGTTATTTTTCTAGTAAGTAACAAGTTACCTGACAGGGATGTCAATTAGTCACTGCAAATCTTACCATCTGTTCAAGATTTCTTAAGATTCAATGAGAGTTTTCAATTGACTCTTCACTGGGTCAGACCCTCAAATGTTCAAAGAATGGTATGATTATGCTGAAATTTAAATTCATGTGGAGCTTCATAGAGGAAAGACAGTCTGATCCACCTAGATCTAAGAATTAAATCCAACTAAATCATATGTTTAAGAATGGAGACCTGAATTCGCATTAATTCTGGATGTAATAATTCAGTATCTTTAATTCTCACTTATGTAGCCATTTTTCTCTTTCTACCTTTATAGGGACAACAAAAATCTATTTCTTGCAGAATGCTCACCGTCTGTAAAGCACCATGTGCTGTGAGTAATCACCAGATAACCTTGTGTAGGAAAGCTGATGCCGTGTGCAGGTGCTTATTTTGCTCCTCATCTCTCCCTGTTCAGTGAAAAACATACAGGTGTTTTGAGTCCCAAATTAATTCCTGTAACAATCCTAGGATGTAGTCAAGTGAAATAAACCCTGAAGTTTAATGAACATGCAATTAACTTAAATGAAACTAAAGTAGAGAGATACAAGGTCTGATACATGAAAATACTGATAAACTCTAAACTTTAGTAATTTCATGAATAGATAAAGTGTGCTCAGTCCCTTTAAAGATGCCAGATGTGCAACTTGCTCAGTTCTGTTAAAAAGAAGTCCTATTCTTTTCTGTTGATCAGTCTGATTTTTGTAATATTCTACTATAGCAAAAAAATCCAAAACCAACCAAACCAAAGTTGCTGGTGGTCTTCACTTTGGCAATCTAATGTAATAGAAGTTAAAAATAAAAGTTCAAATTCACTAAATATTTTGAATAGATGAAGTATAATATTTGGGAATACTTCCTCTTGAGTAAGATTCTGAAAATGCATCACAAACACCAGAAAGTACTGATGCTAATAATACTGTTCCAGCTGACTAAAAATAGTGGTCTGTGACAAGCTAAGAATGAAAATATTCAGTTGGAAGCTTGTAACTGTTAGTCATAGTTTGATCTCTTAAATCTGTCTTCCATGCAAGAAATTATTAATGCAAAAGCAATCCCCAAAATAAAGTTTTGGAGAACTATGAAGATATATTACAGACAGTTTCAGTAGGTGTATATTTCTGGTTTAGTAAAATCTCTATACTAAATATCTAACACGGTAATTGCATTTTTGCAGGCATATAAAGATCATGATTTATTATATTTAATCTACTTTTGATCTGGGCATGCTCTTCTACAGGAGAGCATATTGACTTGCTGCTCTTGCTACATGTGGACTTACTGCATTTCCACCATAGAAACATAGGATGTGTTGGATTGGAAGGGACCTTACAGATCCATGGGCAGGGACATTTTCCACTAGACCAGGTTGCTTAAAGTCCCAACCAGTCTGGCCTTCCAACCTTCTGCCATCACAAGGCCAAACAAGTTCATGCGCAGTGAGACCCATCAGGTCCATGACACCAAAGGTCTCACCCTGCAGATCTGCTGCTCCTTGGCCACATTATCTCCTAATACAGAAGTAGTCAACCTTTCCTTATACTGTTCCCAGTATATTTGGACTTCTTGGCATGGTGTTTAAGAAGTCTACTGATCATATGCTCAGTAAGAATGCCAGGGAAAACTCCGCAATATCCCGCTGCATTCTCTCTGGTCCTGAAGGAGGAAAGCTCTGACTGCCCAAGGAGGAGAATGTGGATGGTAGCCCTGGGATGGTTGGGAGCAGGAGGGATGCGCAGCTGGTACTCCAGGGCTGCAGGACACCATCAAAAGACCAGGAGCACAGAGGGTGCAGTGGTAGCTGCAAAGAGAAGGCAGATAGAGTCCTTTTGGGCAGCCCCACTATACCGGTATCTCTGGGTAAGCTGCCAAGGGCCATGAGGCAGTAGCACAGATTACTTGGGACTGCTTGTCCCCTTCCAGGGTAGCTGGGCTCAGAGGAGAAACTGTTCTTGCACGTGGGACACACTTCATCTGGAAAACACCATCTCCATTCATTTTCTCTTCTCTTCTGCTACCTACTCTACAATCAGTAGACCAACTGCAGCATTTTTGTTTGCTAGGAATGGGCCAAAGCTTTGCTTCCGCAATTCAGGATTGTGTTCCTTTGGGGTTTGTTCCTCTCTTCTTTTCCCAAGTGCAACCAAACACTTTCTAGGGAACGTGTTTTTATCTTGACATACTTCACAGATCTCTAAGTCTGCTGAGGCTCAAGCTCTCTAGAACACAGTTAAAAGTTAACCACCTCCTCCTAAGTTTTATTCCTCTCTACATTTTTTAAAGAAGAAAATGCTCTTCTTTTCCCCCCTCCCTTAAATCAATGAGAACTCTTTAAAAACCTGAGGTTAAAAATTCCATCATGTAATCTTGTGCAACAGTCAGGGAAGGGTGGAGATATAAATATCATAAAGTCCAAATTCATCACTGAATCTGGAGCACATCCACGAATTTAAAAGCCGATGGGACACTCAGAGTAGAGATAAACACAGATGGACAACACCATTGCCAGAGAGAAGGATTAGACAGGACCCACAAGTGACATTAGGGAATGATCAGATCAAGGCAGTGCATTATACTCCCACATCCGTGCTTCCCACCTCTTCCAGTAAGATGAGGCAAGAAATTTCATACCCCCCACTAAGAATTCTTGCAGCAGAGAACCTTTTAAGGCTGCAATCAATATGTTCTGCCTGGCTCTATGCTTCTGGCATGTTCCTCTTTAAAAAACTGACCACTATGTGACCTTATGGTGCTCTTCCCACTTGCTGTCACTCATCTATGGGCAATACCAGAACTTCCCCTCTGAACTGTGTCCTAATTCCCGTGACTACCCTGGTCTGCTATGTGTCCTCTTCTAAAAAAAAAATGGCTCATTGGACCACATGTGCATGAATGTTTTTGAATAAATTGTTTCGCTGCACACACACTGATTGCATTCAAAAGTTCAGTTTTTCCTTTAATGAAAAGGTTGCTGGTTGTGGCTCTACCCGGTCAGCATCCTTCAGGAATTTAAAAGAAAAAAGGACTTCTTTTTTTTTGCTTCTCCCTGAGGGCTTTGAACTCTCTGGGTGCTTCAAAATGTAAAATGAAAGTTCTAAATTTTGGGTCAGCCCATTCCCTACACATTTCTCTTGTTTGCTCTCAACATCCACAGTAGTCAGACAACTACTACCAGCATACCCACCACAAGTCTTCACTGCCCTGTGAGTAGAGAGCGATGCCTCCCACAGTGGACACCTAACACACCTGCGATTCCCTGGCTGCTGTTCTGCAAAGTTGAAAACTTTGAATTGGTTTAAGCAATTCTTGCTCCCACTTCTGCATGGAGCAGGCGCTCGCAGTGAATGTAATAACCTAAACAGCACACTGTGTGAGTCACAGGAAAATATTCAGCAGAAGATTTTTGATATTGCGACACACTTCCCTATATTTAGACAGAAAGAGTCATGTCTCGAAAGCTAAGAGAACTCAAGCAAGTTTGAAAATGAAACCTCTAGGATGATTTTTAAAATTCTGCCTGACTTATCTGAGAAGAGCAGCCAGTGGTCCTCTTCCAGGAAGGTCAGCCATTAGCAAGTGGTGAGGTTAACACAGCAGCCAGCTCATAAACTTTGGATACTCACACCTGAGAGATACTTGTTACTCTGAGCCAAGTCAGGCTTGTTGCTGGAGTCCCCAGCTTTACCCGTTATTTTTTTTCTTTAGAGTGTTTTACTTTCTGTGTTGGGTTTGGTTTTTTTTTTTTAATATGCTGTACTTGCAGATGCAATCAAATATTGCAGCTGCTGGTCCCCATTCATTTCTGGGCATGGTTGATTCACACTGCTCTGTTTGCTGACATTGTTCCTGTGGCTGCATCCCAAAAGCCCGATTCCCATTTAAACTGGCTCCTGACTCCCTTTTTTACTCTTATAAAGGAGTAATGAAAAAAGGCCTCAGCAGAAAGAAGACCTGGGCCTTAAATCAACTGAAAACACCTATTTGTCAGGTAGCTAATCCAAGACGTTATAGCCATTTATAAAAACTTGTTATTTTTCTACAGTCACCCAGGAATGTTTTTAATAGCTCTTCTCCATGGTGCCAAAAGACACTTTTTGAAGGGATTTAATGCCCAGATCATTGCAAATCTGATCTTTGTTTTTGCCTTTTCCCCCGCCAGCAGCTGTGAACAAACAGAATTTGAAGCCTACAACATTATTAATCTGAGACTTATTGCAGTAAGAGAGAGAGAAGGAAATAAATCCTTTCTTCTAGCACTACTAACTCAGTGTAATGGCCCAAGAATGACAAGCTAAACATTACTCCAAAATTATCAGGCTTCATTTCTCATGACGAGTAGCAAGCAGCAGATTGCACTTTATCTTTTTAAGCTGACCTGACTGCAAGCAAGGAATGTGCAGAATGCCAAGGCCCTCTGTTCCCTCTGTGCAGACTCCTCCAGCAGAAACCCTGTATCATGATGCAATATTTAGCACTTTGTGCTTCTCGTGCTTAGGACAAAGATATATTCAGAGCAAAATGGTTCCTTGGAGAAAAAAAGTAATCTCAAGCCTTTGCAGACCTGTGGCGCATACGCCTGTGTTGATTCTGGAGGAGAATGCAGGGCTTGGTCAGGGGGAAGCACTGCAAAAAAATATATCATCAACATATCTTTGGAGCTGAGCTTTGATCAGTTTCCTTTACTGTCCAGCAAAACAGTTGGTAACCACTAAAGCATTTGGAATGATGTCATGAGGTACGAGGAGGATCAGCCCTGAGTATAAGATGGTCGAATGCCTTTACAATGAAGACACTCTTCTCTGTCAAAGGCATATTGGGTTAATGACAAGACCACACTTTATGGGTGCCTAAAGACTTTGCAAGTGGTCAAAATCACCACTGATAAAAGGCTATTTTAATTTCTGTTAAACTGTTTTTATTATCGTCATGCTCGCAGTTGTATGATGAAAAATTGTCAGACTTTTTTACTGTTTTTCTCTTTCATTTAATTCTCTACTAATAGAAATGCTACCTAAATAAAACACCTCTTCTATATTTTCTCATATTCTAAGCAGTCTGATACTTCGGCTCTTATAGAAGAAAAACAGGCAGCAAAATGAGTTTAATACTCAGAGGAAGTTCAGAACCAGGCTAAATATTCAAAAGGGAAGTAAATAAAATGCACTATTTTATTTATGTTAAATGTTAAATGCTGATAAATTATCACTTTAGGATTTAAAAAAAAAACAAACCAAATACATCTTGATTCAGCTCTCCTTTATTTGCATATAATTCCTTTAATAAGTTTTTCCCTACAAGGAGCACTGGAGAAACCGTCCTAGGAATGCAGTGTCTTTGTTCTGAAGCTTCAGCAATTTCAGACTGGTCCCATCAATCTCAGTACTTAAGGGAGGTATTGTTGGAGTCATGACTTGCCATGGCTGTACATGAATGTGTGGTGAGCACACGCTGCACTTCACAAAGTCCCTAAACACCTGAGATTGAGAACTCAGGTGCCCCAAGGAGGGGTATTGCTCTTCTCTAGAAACCCGCAAGCCTAGGCTACACAGTCAGCACAATTCAGGATCATTTCCTTTGGGCTGTGGTCTCCACTTGGCTTCCCAGGGGTGTAGGGAGGCACTCACCATGCTGGCCATACCTTTCTTAGACAGATGGGAGAAACCCAGCAGCCTGCTGTAGCCATGAAAAGGTGAAAACTGCTTTCATATCCTACTGGTTTGAAAATTGTGATGACTTCTACTCTCCTTCCTATCTTACCTAACCAGAAAGACAGACTTGTCCCTAATTGCATTATTTTTTTCTCAAGAAGAGGAGAAATGTGTTCATGTGGCATCTGAATACTGTAGTCCTGCATTACTGGTATTTCTCAGCAGCCCTCACGGTAAAGCTCCTATCATTTGCCAAGGCTGTCATCATTTCCATCAAAATATGCAAACATCCACATGGCTATTTGTCTTCTGCCATGCCCTGGAGTATTTTCTCCTATTTCAAATTGCGACTACAGGGACAGGGTTGCAGCATGCAAGCTCTGGGTTGGAAAACTTGCTCATCATCCCACACTTTCAACTTTTTTCTATGCTTCTTAGGGACTAAGATACTTTTCTACAAGCAGAGAACATGTATTTTCTTAATTAATACATTTAAAAAATATTATGTAGAATTTAGTCACCCGTTTCATATAACACTGAATCTCATTGTGGTGCAGAAAGAGTTTCATGGGACAGAAGAGAAATAGAGAGTAGAAAAATGGCCCTGCAGTCTCTACTTTGTTTGTCAGTAATGTTTTGTTATTACAAGAATGTTTGGGGTTATATTTTTTCTGTGCTGGACTGATAGATTGTGTTTTAATCTTTTGTAAGACCGGTTGTTTAGATCCCTTTTGCAAGGCTGTGGAGAAAATGCTCTTTTCATAAAAACAATCCAATTCTTCTGTAAATATCTGCTGTCATATTTATCCTTTTGGAATTAAATTCAAATTTTTTTTATTAAACTTGCTACCAGAGGAAGCAACAGTTGCAAAGACTGTTTAAATAGGTACCATTTGTGAATATAAACAGTTTCAGATTTTTTTTGTCTGAAGGCTTAAGTGGTTTCATAATTTCTGTTGCTGTTTTGTGAGTGTTTTTACACAGAAATAGACCAAAGCATTCTGAAACTACACGTAAACAGTGGAGAAGGGGGAAGAGGACAGTTATTTTAAAAAAAGGCTGGAGATCAGAATGAGAGGCTGTGAACACAAATGAATTACACATATGTGAGTAGCAAAAGGAGAGAGTCACTCTCTCCACATTTGGAAATGATAAATATCAGGCTGTCCTGTGATCTTCCAGTCCAGACCTGTCAATCCAAGAAGAAAGAAAAGATCAGTAGATCACAGTTTGGATCAGGATATGAGCCTTCAGTGAGCATGACAAGGTAGATGTCTTTACTCCAGGCTAGTGGTGGTTCATCAGGCACTGTCACATACGTCTTCAGATTTTTGCTGCTACTTAATGTCTACTTACAGGGGCCCTTAAAGATAAATCACTTAAAGATAAATAACTCACAGTGGAAGAAAAAGGCAAAGAAAGAAGCAGAAGCACAATAAAGACAGCAAAATGAGAGAAAACATTTGCTAAGGAATGGATTAGACTCTACCCTAATGCACACCGCTCCACTCCTTACCACTGCATTAAGCATGTTCCCTTGAGCTGCATCCCTCCCCACCTGCTGCAGACACATCATCTCTCTCTTTCCTACCTCTCTACCCCTGTCTCTGGGAGACTTTGCATCAGCAATGCAAAACATGTCAGAGAGAGGCAAAATAACCCGCTGTTCCAAATCCATACAGGCACTGAGCTGAGTGCAACAGCTATGGGTACAGCCTGACCTCCTGTCTCCTCTCTGCCCGTGGTGCTCTCGCCAGCAGAGATGGCTGGTTGCCTGCACACCAAGCAGTGTGGTGCCACAGCCCTTCTTCAATGGACCTTGTTACCAAGGGTTTGGTCTTAAAGATAAAAATTTGGGGGCTCACAGTTACCAGGGTTAAAATGTCTAAATTATCCCTTCAAATTACATGAAAGAAAACCAAACCAAAACAGACAACCCTGCTGAGGTTCCAATAAGTTTGTGAAACTTTCTTCCAGTGCCATTTTGGTTTTTTTCTGCTCTCAGCAAGTGTCCCGGTAATGCTGTGCAAACACACAGAGCTAAGCATTGCTGCTTTGCACAGCTTGTCTAAGCCAGGTTGGCAACAGGCACCCACCTCACCCACAGCTTTGAAAACTTGGCTGCAGTGGTATAACTGTGTCACAAGACTGGTCCCCAGGGAATTTCCAGAACTTGCTCCCCTGTCTGAAAAACATTTCTTTGTCTTAGCTTAGCTGTCCTGCCCAACATCATCTCCCCCTCCACCAAGTCCTTGAAAGCCAAAGGCTGTATGAAGAATGACTTCAGCCTCACGAGATCAGAAGCTGTGGGTAGTCACACACAGTTATGCAAAGCCTCTGAGGTAAACGATGACACAGTGAGCAGGGAAGTGGGAAATCAGACCCATGTGGCTTTCCTGAGGGCTTTTTTGTATTTTTTGTTTTGTTAAGTAGTCCCTCCCAAAAGTCACCAAGGGAAGTAAAAATGGGATCATACTACTCCTCATTAATAAGCTCTGTTTTCACACAGCATAGATTCACCCCACATTTCATTTTTTTGGAGCACACAGGATAACAACTACCAATAAAACTTGTGAGTTGACTGTTTCATCACTTAAGAAGCAGTGCTTGAGTTGGCCATTTATTGCTTAGCTCTATTGTTCCCAAGTTGTAGCTGATAACAGTTCACAGGCAGGAGCTCTGGATGTTCATTTGTCTCCAAATTCCATCACTTGCGTATTTTGTTATAATTTAGTTATTTGAACAGGGCTTTTTCATCTCTCCCTGTTATACAGCCACAAATCTGCTTCCTCCAAGCTGCTAACTTACAGCAAACTCCTGATTCAGTCTGCAATTCCTTTGAGCTCTGAGAACCAAATACTGTGGTTTAAAAAAATTAAAACCAGAGATGAAACCTGACTGTTGTTCCATGCATCTGCTTTAAATTGGTTGTTCTGTTTATTTTAGAGACTTCAACTAGTGCAATGAAAAAGCAAGCATTCATTCTGCTGAATTAGTCTTGCTGCATTGGGCTTTATGCTTGCTTCTATTTATCCTTCTTTTTTAGAGCATTGGTGCTCTAAAATTTTTGCCTTCACTGCAAAATCAACATGACTAACAATTAGCACGTGCCATTAAATTAAGTGCTTCCTTTACACCAAGTCCTGTAAGTTACAATCAGTTGCATTTTAGCTATGGCTGACTAGTCCAGGGTCCCTCTCATTTAAGGATCCCTCATCAGCTTACAATATATCCTTGTTAGTGAGTGCATGCACACAAGTGCTGTTCCAATGCTAGCAGCCCTTTGATGTCTTCCCATGGCTCTCCATGTGTGTCCAGCACTAATAGAAACACTCTCCCACACTCTACAGGGCCGGAATCAATAGTGAGATTCAGTTTTTCCAGGATTTAGAAAAAGAGGGGGAGCCACAGGGGTGCCAGGGCACACGTAATGAAGGGCAGGGACACCTCACAAGATGAATGAGCTGAAAGGGAGAAACTCAAGTGTGGGCAATACAGTTAACACTGACATGGACCCAGGGACAGATCTTCCATTTATGTCAGCCTTATTTCCTTACTCATACAACCCTGCCACAAATCAAAATAAAGCCTTAGTGTTATTTAATTTCACTTGAGTGGTCTTCAAGTCTTGACTAGTCTTCAGCAGGTTGATGAATCCCTGTCACTTGTTTTTTTGGGGAGCTGGAATATTATCTTAGCACCACAGCTTTTGTGCTGTGATCTGTGGACCACATAAGCAACCCGTAATTTCTTGTAAAGAGTCTTTAGAAGACAGTTAAATGTTTTGAAGCTCTATTGAGCAAGTCAATACAATGGATTTATAACCTCCAGAAGAGTGTCCCTATGTAACTGCAAACTCTGGTCTAGGGCTTTTGCCCTTGTTTTGAAGGGCCAGGGAGCTAATGGGGTCAGGGAGAACTAACAGCAGCAGAGCAGATGCCCTACAGATGCTCTCCCACTGCATGTGTTGTACAGGGTCATTTGGTTGTCAAGACAGAGTTCACACAGCATGGCTCCCCTACAAGTACCTGAAAAGAGGTTTTAGTGAGGTGGGGTTTGGTCTCTTCTCCCAAGTAATAAGCCATAGGACAAGAGAAAATGGCATCAAGTTGCACCAGGGGAGATTTAGATTGGATATTAGACAAAAAAAAATTCTTCACCAAAAGGATTGTTAAGCATTGGAACAGGCTGTCCAGGGAAGCGGTGGAGCCACCAACCCTGGAGGTATTTAGAAGATGTATAGATGTGGCACTTCAGTCCTCTATCAACCAGCACCTCAGGAAGTCTTCCATCATCCCCATATCACCATTGGCGAATCAGAGCTCAAATCAGTCCAGCAGTTTAATTACCTAGGCAGCCTCATCTCCTCAGACGGTAAGATTGACAGAAAGATAGACAACAGGTTAGCAAAGGCATACAGTGCCTTTGGAAAACTCCATAAAAGAGTTTGGCGAAATAAACACTTGAAGAAAAGTACAAAGATCAGTGTTTACAGACCCATAGTGCTGTCTGCTCTCTTATACGGATCTGAATCATGGTTCATCTATTGCCACCACCTGCGACTCTTAGAACGCTTCCATCAACGCTGCCTCCGTACAATCCTAAACATCCACTGGTCAGATTACGTGACTAACACATCTGTTCTAGAACAAGCAGCAGTCATAAGTATTGAGGCCATGTTGCTGAGAACACAGCTGTGTTGGGCAGGACACGTCTCAAGGATGAAGGACCACTGCCTCCCTAAGATCTTGCTTTATGGTGAACTTGCCACTGGCTGTCCCAAAGAGAAGATACAAGGACTCCCTGAAACAACATCTCAGCCTTGGCCATATTGATCAACATAACTGGTCTACTCTGGCCTCCATTCGGGAGGTCTGGAGACACACCATCTATAACGCTACTGATGCTTTTGAGAAAGCACTCAGGATCACTCTCAAAGAGAAAAGACATCGCAGAAAGATTCGTGCCTTGCAGAATATACCACCTAAGGAGTCTTTCTGCTGTGCCTTTTGCAACCACACGTACCTGTCTCATATTGGCCTTTTTAGCCACCAGCGCGCTTGTAACAAATGTGGGTAGAGCTCTTCCAAAATCTTCGTTCGCAAAGCCTAGCCATGATGATGAGATGTGGCACTTAAGGACATGGTTTAGTGGCAGACTTGGCAATGGTGTGTTAACAGCTGGACTTGATGATCTTAAAGGTCTTTTCCAACAAAAATTATTCTATGATTTTATAGGTGAGGAAAGCAAGGTTCACGTATTTGATGTAGAGCAAGCAACTTTACTGGCGGGGAAGTTACAGGTACTTACAACTCAAGGACAGGGGCTTTGCCCCATGCAGTCTGCGCAGCCAACATACAGCCTGAAACTGCCTTTCTCACAAGTCACTGAGCTGCTTCTTACCACCAACACACTGCAGATGTCAGTGCCCTGCATTCAGGTACCACGCCTGCTTGACTTAAGGAGCTGTACAGTGTCATTTCCTCTAGGAGCAGAAGGACATTTAAATGTGCTTGTCTGAAGGAACAGGCACTATCTCAGTAAGATTTGCATAGCAAATATAAGACATATATAAACTGTACATAAGGTGATTTGCAGTTACTTAAATAGAAAGGCAGTGTAAACTGATGTATTAAAAAGTTCTAGTCCTAGGACAAAGGTATCTGCCCAGGTATTTGCCCCTCTGCTCCACTCTGGTGAGACCCCACCTAAAGTGCTGCATCCAGCTCTGGAGCCCCCAACATAAGAAGGATGAGGACCTGCTGGTGCAAGTCCAGAGGAGAACCACGAAGATGAACAGAGGGCTGGAGCATCTCTCTTATGAAAACAGGCTGAGAGATTTGAGGTTCTTCAGTCTGGAGAAGAGAAGGCTCCCAAGAGACTTTATATCACCTTCCAGTACTTAAAGGGAGCTACAAGGCAGCTGAAGAGGGACCTTTTACAAGGGCATGGAGTAGGAGGCATGAAAGTAGGTAGACTCAGATTGCATATAAGGAAGAAACTCCACTGTGAGTGTGGTGAGGCACTGGTACAGGTTGCCCAGAGAAGTTGTGAATGCCTCATCCCTGGAAGTGTTCAAAGCCTGGTTGAATGGGGCTTTGTTCAGTCTGGTCTAGTGGAAGGTGTCCCTGCCCATGGCGGGGGGGTGGAGCTAGATCATCTTTAAGGTCCCTTCCAACCCAGACCATTCTATGTTTCTATTGTATGATTTGCACTGTAAGTGATGTGATAAGTTTCATAAAGCAAAGTGTTAGTTTTTATTTTTTGAGTGAGTAGACAATCCAAGCTTGAGGCAAACTGCAGTAGTCTGCTTGAGTCTGTGCAATGTCTGTGTAATGTATGGGGATTTGACATCCAATTACATCCCAGGCCATTCCAGGAACAGAGATAATGTTTCTGGTGCCAGGCCAGGTTAAATGCATCTGGCACAATAGACCCTGCAGATGCTCAGTTGGACAGAAGCAGAAACTTGATGTTATCCTATTTTCAGATGCCAAACTGAGCTTATTCTGCTCTTACAAAGCAAGGACATAAGAGAAATGAAAAGGAAGTGGTTTACCGCAACAATGGCATTCGTGGCTTGTAATGCCCGTCCAATTACAAGGAGCAGACAATTGTTCATCATAAACATTAGCAAGAGAAGGCTGAAAGAAGAGAAAAAGCAGCCTCCTAGGAACAGGAATAGAAAGGCTGAACTCTTATAGGCTGATGAACATCTGGCATGACTCTGCTGTAATCAGCAGTTAGCCGGTACTTGCACCCATCCACACAAGAGCTGAAGCCAACCCCAAAAAGTCTTCCCCTGTAATTGTGGCAAATATCACTTCACCAAACCCTCTCTTTTGTTCTCCCTAGAACACTGGGCTCCCTCCCTTTCCAAACAAATCTTTGCTTAAAAGTCATAACAATAAAGCTTATACACTTTCCTCGCTCATCTGACACACAGTCTGTTTGCCTAGGAACTTCCTGTCAGGGTGGAGGGACCTGAGGATGGATTAAACATAAAGAAGGCCCAAACCCACAGTGTTTTCAAGCTTCTTCATCCAAATGGTATGCACCACTGGGGAAAAAAAAAACAAAAACAAACACAAACTCCTGAGGTTTTAGCGAGCCTTTGTGGGCCTTCTTGTGAAAGTGGTTTTCTAGATATGTCTATGGTGTGACCAATAAGACTTGCTTTAAATGGTTGTTTAGTCAGCTTTGGTAGGTGAAACTGATATTCCTTATTTCTCATTTGGTTGTTTCTGGCTGAGGCATGCAGAGTACCTGAGGTTAGGGAGTGCACCACCTTCAAAACACAAATAGAAAAACCTCAGAGAGCTTCCATCTGCCCCAGAGTCATGTGTGACCATAGCTGCATTATGAAATTACAATAATAATACCTTCCTACTGCATCTTGCCACAAAGCTTTGTTACTGCTGAAAAACACATGTGGGCAATGATGGAGATGCACCCAGAAGGGAGCAGAGACAAAGTTGCCTGTCACCCAGTAACTGCAGCTGCTTATTAGCAACCATAATAAATAGACATCTCCCATTCCAAGGAACAAAAAAACCATATTAGTTACCAGCAACGAGCTGAAAACCAGTGACTTCGTACGTTAAAATTTTTATTTTACATGAAACTACACTGATGAAAACACTTTTTTGTCATGTTCTTAGATTTTTCTGATGAGGAAACTCCAAAGATACATGGGAGACTTATCTTTCTCATAGTGCAGCACCTGAGGACAACACCAAAGCAAAGAATATTTGCCCAGGATCCCAAATCTTCCCAGCAGCACCATACGGAAAAAAGGCAGTTGTGAGCTGTGAGCGCTCAGTCTCTACCAGGTACCTCTTGGTACAAGAGAGCAGCTATAATGCTGAACTAATCTGTGCAGGGCCTCAGAGAATTAAATTTTACTATTTAAACTCACACCAGCCAGAGGCGGTGTGTCCAGCGAGATGCAATACAGTAGTGGATCAGTAAGGCACTGGCTGCTGCTAAGGTATGTTCCTGATAAATCAGTGGCCCTTCTCTGATTAGTGCGAAAATATGGTCAAACCTTTCTAAAAAAATCAATTTTTCTTAGCTGGTTGATAAGAAAGTTTGTAGTGTCAGTCCAAGACAAAGCCATGAATCTGAAGGCATGAATCAAATGACTACTCACAAGAGATAAATTTGCTATGATTTTCTCTAGCTCAGCCATGCCAAAGAACTTCTTAGCTTAATAACACTGGTTGACACTGGCATCACCCCAGTGGTTCCCAGCTCTTCCTTATTAATGTGAATGTTTTTGACTCAGCACTTTCACAGTTTCATGAACTTTGAGGCTGACATAATTCAAGCTGCAAAAAGCATTTATAAGCATTAAAGATCAATAGCAAAGCTAACCCGAGGCTTGAGTTAAGTTTTGATTTATGCATTGAAGGTTTTACTAACCGGGCTATGGGGATGCCTTCAGCACAAAACTGAAATTCTCATTTGCTTCTTTCTCTGTAATAAAACAATGCCTGAAACCAAATCATCAGTCTCGAGGTTCGAGTTGTTCTGTTTGGGTTGATTTCCAGTCATTCTGCAGTGGATGCAGCATAACTCATTATACTGAATGTGCATGGAGACATTTAGAATAAGGGCAGCTTTCACAAGGCAGCTCTTCTAGGTTGCTGCTAAAATAACTATGTTTCCAGGCAATGCCTGCTGCCAGTCCTGAACATTTAGGGATGCAAGATAGAACCAGACAAGACGGATTTCACAGTAACATCACCCCTGTCACCAAGGATCATGCACACCACTTACTATGTCTAGAGCATGAAACCAGCATTTATTCAAAAGCAATGCCAGATTTATGGCATTGCTGCAATAACTGTGAAGGAAAAATAATCCCTCAAGATTAACTGTCTAGGCCATCTGTGGCGAACTCCCTACTCTATGTCCCTGAGTTATGGGGAGTTCACTGTAGCAATCTTTATCTAGTGCAAACTGAAAGCTCCATCTAGTTTTTCCAGTGCGTAAAAGTGGCTCTGCAGTTAAGAAGACTGATCTTGCACCTTTTCCTTTGGAATGCAACTTCTTCACAGAAGACTCAGAAAGGTCCACTCAATTCATCTTGCCAAGTTTGACTCAGCAATTTTATTTCTGTATCCCTTACCAGCCAAATTAAAGAAAAAATATTTATTTGAGAAAAATATCTTCTTGACACATTTAAAAAGGAATGTTCAAAAGGTATGTTTGGTACTGACAATTCAGTATAAAGAGACTAGTACAAGTCAATTTAATAGAACAGGGATAAGCAAGAAGAACACATTTGTGAACAGTATGGAGACCTCGGGGAAGGAATAAAGTGGGGAAAGAAAGGCAAAATCAAAATGAAAGAACTGATACATCCCCTATTGCAGATATTTGCTTGTGGGCAACTATGAACAATAAATTTTCCAGCACAGCACTTTCAATCTCTGCTGTAGTCAAGGTAGAGCAGTGCTGTCAGCACTTTGAATACCTTTGAACACCTTAGGTGTTACTCTTCAAAATATGGAGGGACAGGAATAGGCTTGCAGCCCTAATGGTTGCAGTGAAACATGGAAGTTGTACCCTACAAAGAAAAGTCCCAAAAGTCAGCAAAATAGGATGGTTTGGGTTGCTTTGAGAGACCAACAAATATACTGTTTCAAGTTTCTGGCAATAGGCTCTCATTCTCTATTGTGCTAATCCCACTTCATTACATTAAGAGCTGCAACTGTGGTGTAAAAAGTGCTGTAACACTGGTGCTTACTCAGCATCATGGTCAGTGGCTGTGAGGTTGATGCTTCACCTTTGGGCTGACCTGAAGTAGATCAGTGGATCAAAGCTGTGAATATGCACTACAGGTCTGGCCTGGCACATGTGCTCTGAACACCCATGGTCCTCTCAAGCTGTTTCTCTTCCACATTTTGTGTCTCTTCCTGCAGCATTTTTCCCTAAATGAATCTACAGAGAGATTCTTAAAAGCTAGCACTTCAGAATCGAAAGTGTATCTCTGCAACAGAGATACAGAAGGGCCATGTTTGATTTGTGTTACATGAAATAATCCTCTGTGACATACTCTGGTCTATCCATTGACAGGAGACCTGGCATGAGGCAGGGAAGATGGAGGTGGGGAAATGGACTGGGCTGAAGTAATAGAAGCCATGCTTCCACAGCGTGCCTAAAGGGGATGAATGAAAGAATATACCTCAACCTAAGCAGGAGCAACTAGTCCAAAAAGTCTTCATCTGTTACACTGAGGAGCCTGCTGATGAACGGGAAAGGAATGCACAATCAGGTTTAGTCAGGTTTGACTTCATCAATCTTTCTGCTGCAAGTTCTGCCTCTCAGATTTGATACTCAGGGCTGGCCACAAAACAAGAATTTTGTTTCACAATTCAGAAAGAATAAAAAAAGAGGTTTTCTAATTTAAGTTTTTCAAATCTGTTTTCATTATGCATCAGAACAAAACCACTATATTTCCAAAACCTTCACATGTAAGGCCCAGAAAGGAAAGAGAATGGGAGGCCAAGCAACAAATAGGCAAGTTCCTAAGTGATTCCCCTCTGGAGAGGAAAGCCTGGCTCCCAGCTCCCAAGCACTGCCAGACAGGAGAGGAACAACAACTTGGACTCCCCCACCAGAAGGCCAGGGATGGCCAGGTTTTCTCCCTGCCCCACACACTCCTTTAGTTAACTCTCTCACCTTCTGCCCCCCTCTCCTTGGAACCTCTCCACTTCATGTAAATAATTACATATGAACTGAGCTACAGAGAATGAGAGTATGCAGTCCAGTGGTTTGGAAGTTCCCGGGAGATAAAAGGGAGCTGTAGATTCAAGTTCTTGCTCAGTCTGATTTGAAGCTGATTCCAATTAAGTATTCACTGGAAGAAAGAGAAACAGCCAGTGTAGCTTGGCGGTCAGGGAACCACTCCAAATCAGCGCATGGACTTGAACTTGGGGATGCACTTCCCAGGGAAACCTCCTAACCACTGGCAGATCAATCAGCTCTCACACGTGAAGCAGGCGTGGGAGGAAGGCTGAAGCACTCAGCCAGTTCTGGGGGAGCTGCCTCTTCTGGGGCCTTTGCTCTGAAAGGAAACCCGTTGGAAGGCACATATCCAACCAGTGTGCTAGAATAATCATGTGAACCGATGTACAAGCATGTCTGTACCCCTCAGCCCATCATGTAGGCCCCCACACAGACAGTCTCCCACCAGAATTTGAGGAAGCTGAGAAGCTGACATCAGGCACCTCCAGCATAGGACTCATTTTCCCGCAATTCCCCAACCAAACTAGGAAGGTTTTCTGCTGATATAGCTGAAACATACATTCTCTCAACAAGTTCCAGAGAAGCATCATTTCCAGGTGGAAAAGCTGGTCTTGGATTGTATGGGATGGATCCAATACTATTAAAGAACAGCAAAATTATCAATCATAATGTGGGAAATGGAGAAGTACTTGACAAATGTTTCTGTTTCAGATTCAGAAGGAAGCAGAATTATACATTCAGAACCTAACTTGATAGTTACTGTTCCTCTGGCAATTAGCAAAGATGTTATACAGCAGTCATTAATAACAACATTTGTAAACCTGCAGGACTTGATTACAGTCTTGGTGAATATTGCCAGCTTGGCTGACAGAAGTAGATGTAAAAAGGAAAAATATTTAGATCTTATAAGGTGTTTAGCTCGCTCCCACACAACAATCCATTAGTGCTAAATGGCTTAAAAGCTGTCTAATGAGTGTATTTCTAGAAGTAATTTAAGCAGAATCACTGTCATTCAGCGAGGTGTTCCATCTGGATTTTAGAGGAGGCTCTATTCTTTGTGCCAGCTACTCCTGTCAGTGGCATCTATACCAACAATGTAGACAAAAACCACTGTGCTTGAAGTTTGAGAAAACACCAAAGGGATTACAGGATAATAAAAATGACAGGGGAACAAGCTTGTTATAAGGATTAATTCCTTGTCATTTCTATTACTTGCATTTTCAGAACCAAATGCAAGTCATACATCTTGCAACAGAAGCTTTATGTCACACTTTAGGCTATGAACCAGCAATTCAGATATAATTAACTTTGCATAAACTTCATGGTCACACTAGATAATCAGCTGAGCATGACCCTCCAGAGCAATTCTGATCCTTCGATAAATAAGCAGGGGAATTTTAAAGAGTCAGTGTATAGCTCTAGTGAGAATATTGCTGAAATACCACATGCAGTTCTGGCATCCAAACTTTCAGAACGCATTCAAAAATTGGAAAGGATTCAGAAAAGAGCTACAAGAATGACCTGTGGTCTGGAAATCAGACTGAGACTAAAGAAGTTTAATCTGATTTATCCCAGAGAAGTTTAAGAAGTAATATGATCACAGCTCGCAGACACCCAGATGGTAGAGTAACTATTACAACTATGAGAAAGAAATTTTTAACTGTGTCATATCTAGTGTAAAAGGCATAATGAAATCCACTAGGTAGAAGCCAAAACTGGACAAACTTCAAGTTTGTGGCATATATTTTCTTTAAACTGTGAATGGCATAGGGATTGAATATGATGAATTGAATCTCACAGTCTCTAAGGAAAGGCTAAAAGCTGTCTGTTGTTATGGACAGGAAAATTCAAGAGGTGCTGCAATGAAATTTGTGGATGTGTCATACAGGAGGTCAGACTAGAGGACAACTGTAACCTATCCTGTGTTTAAAATTCTCTGAATGTATGGCTATAATTGCCTCATTTTACCTCTAATGGAAGATGGTCACTGGCTTTACTACATAATTTTCTAAGTGTCAGCATCTGTCAGTATTGGACAGTTTGGGTCTATAATTATGTAAGAAGAACCTTGCTAAATATCCACTGCTAAAAATGACTTCTAAGGTGCTTTAGCTCTCTTATTGTAAGTTAAATAGGAGTCCTGCTACACACTGTAGAAAGACATTGCTTATCTTCTTGTAATAACATGGAGACCTCAGGTCTTCAGAATATTCACTTGAATAGACTCTACTGATTTTGATTTTCTCCTCAACTAATAAAGAAGTTTTCTGTTTTTCTTTAAACCAGGAGGAACCTATAAGAACTAGCACAGGAAAAAGCTGATTTTTATAAAGACCAGTATCCCCCCGAACATTTTATATGGCAAACAGTCACATCGATAGGCCAGATGAGATTCAAGGAAATTCAAAGATACTGTTATTCACTGTTCATTTCACAGTCTTGCAGGTACAATCAAATGTTACCCTTCTGTGACTGCACAGTAGGAGTAGGTTCCATTTCCTGTAGGAGAATGGCTACTTACTAAAAGGTTGAGCAGCAAGAACTTACTGGAAATGGATGTTGGTGCAAAATAACTTCCATTTTAAAAAAGCAACAAAAGAAAGCATACCTGGGCTCGTGTTTCTCTAGGAATTCTGTTCTGGTTCAATAATGTTCAGTTGACTAACACTTCAGCAAATCTTGAATGATTAATGGCTTTTCTTGGCTTCCAATATAGAGCAGATGTGCCCTTGCAGTTGCGGTCAAGTCTTCCTTTGATTTTTTGGGGTTCATTGAAACCAAAAAGGTATCTAATGCAGTAGGAGGGAAAAGAGATGGTCCAGTGAAGATTGCCCCATGATTCCCCTCCCTATGGGCTAATAGTCAAAGCAGAAGCAAAGGTGTCAGTGGTATAATCCTTGTCTTATAGTAACATAATGCCTTGATCTCATTAGCAAAAGCCTTGGCCTCGCAACAGATGCCATGCCAGCACATCAATCCTTTGTACAGGACACTAACAGCTTGCATTTAGTGCTACAGTGGCAGCCAGCTGAGTCAGCATCTGCCAGTGATCACAGTGCTCTAATAGACAAGAGCACTTATTCCTCTCTTAATCCCTCCTAGCACCCATGGGAAAATCCCAGTATCTCCCACTGTATGATAGCCACTACTAAACACTATTAAAAGTGTCACTTCTATGTAGACTTCTGCCTTTGTTATATATGATGTAGATAGTATATCCCTCTCATGACACTGGAACTCGGGTAAGTCTTCTGCTTGCCTTTCAGCTCACTTCCAAGATTAAGCACACAGATTTTCATTTGGATTCACACATATAAAAAATTTGCAGTATGTTTTGATAAGTTTAAGAACAGCACTTTCACATTTTGTTCAGAATTTGTGCCTGACACTTTCTACTAACACTAGGTTGTATTGGTCCACTTGCTCTGCATAGGGATAAGGTGGACCTAACTAGCTCCAATCTAGTAGACTAAAGCTCCCTAACATCCAAGAAGCAGCACAGTCCAAGGCAAGAAGAGACTGCTATACAGTTGACTTAAAGGGCATTGCTCTTAAATGGACAGAAATCTGGACTTGCTATTGTGTAAAAAATAATGCTATTTATTGTATTGCACAGTGGTCTCACAGAGGGATTGGCACTTCAGCATTCTTGGTATTGTACAGTCTTGCACTTGCCTTAATAATTAAACTGTGACCCTCTTCTGCTCCTTTCATCTCTCAGTAATGACCCAGTATAGCATCTGTGGAGGGCAAATATCAGACTGTTCTGTGAAATTCTGAAATATAAAATCATTCTCGTAAGATGGAACAAAGTGAAAATTGAAGATTATGTATGATAAATTCAACAAGCCATAGCAATACTACTGGGCCAGTATATTTTTATTGCCCCCCTTTATCATTCTCTTCTGTTTCAGCATGACACACCCACTTGCTCAAGAAAAAAAACCAAACAGGCTATGTCTTCCTTGCAGAGCTAAGCAGGGTGAAAGACTGTCTGGGCATGATCAACTTGGATGTTGCAGAGCCAAAGTAATAAAATTAGCATATATCTGTATGGATGTATTGCAAAGGTGGTATTTCTTGCCATCCCGCCCCCCAGTGCTACACTGACTTGCAGAGCACAGAGGCCACTTGGATTCACCTATGCTAACCCACCCTCACCAGGGATGGGGACCAGCAGCTGCGGAAATGTTCCTGATGCCTGGAAACACGCCTTCCAGCAAAGCTTGTCTGGAGATGCAGTGTCACATGCAGCACATCACCGTGGCTTCCCTCCAGCCCGGGACAGTTGCACCACACAGCTGGAGCAGCCTGCAGCAGGAGGGGAGCCTGCACCGCAGACGGAAGTGGGAGACAGGGCCTGAGAGCATCAGTCTTGTCCTGACAGCCTTTGACTAGACAGGTCTGGTTACAGCAGCTGAAGATCTGATCTGCAACACACAAATCCAGCATGAACAATATAAAAATGGAAAACATCCTGTGCTAGGGGAACATCTGTTTAGGCGGTGAAAACCCCTTGGAGTGCATCATTCTGGGTGAATCAGCACAGCTGAGATGGCTGTTCAGCTGCCTGAGTGGCAGATTTAATTTTTTTCCCCGCTTAGCTTTGTACCATCACTGAGATTTATTAGCCGATGCACTGTACAATTCCAGGAGGTGCGGTTATCAGGAAGTACTTGGCTCCCCAGCTCTGTTACTGGGCTATGCACTGCATAAATTACAAGGTGTACACTGACTAGCAGATAAGCAGACCCTCTGTTGTGCTCTGTGGTTCTGTATTGTCATTCCTGACTGTATCTCCGCATTGGTACTGATAGCACTGAACAAGATCTAGATTTACTGGTGTAAATTAGCATCGACCTGTCAAATCAGTGATGCAATGTAGATTTGCCCTCGCTAAGCATCTGGCCCATCTTTAAAACTCTCTGGATGAAAACTATTGGGTTGCAGGAATTGAAGCTCTGATATTCTCTGTAATTAAGCTGACAGTGTTGGCTGGGATTGTCTTAGCCCTTGCTATGCTTCTGCAGTTGCTGTAGATAGGAAGAACAAACCTTGTTCTTGTTCATCTCCTCTGACGAAACAGAACTGTGGCCACTTGACACATGATGTATATTAACAGCTTGGTCAAACTTATGAAAATGAGTCCAGGAGAAAGAGAAGACCCAGTCCCTGTAGCCTTGAGATGAGTTCTGGAGGGCTCTATTGCATCTGCTGTTCTCCCGAAGCTGTACCATCCCATGGTTGCTCATACAGAGAGAAAAATCACAGTTATATTTTCTTCTCTGTCTAGGCAAGACAGTGGTTGCCTTCTGGTACGAGGCCGACATCGCGCAAGGTCCATGTAGGTCAGTTGGCCAATATTGCTTTTTGTTACACATATCAAAAATTTATCAGCAAATTGTGATAATTTGTGATAATTGTGAACAAAAATGGGCTCATAGAAAATAATTAAGAAAAAAACCCAAATCTGTTTTGTGATACAGTCCAGAGCACCTGAACATTTCCAGGTATTGTCTTTGACTAAAAACATCAGGTTTCAGTTTATTTCTTAGCAAAAAAAAATATTAAAACACTTCCATATACAGTAGGCACTTTGCAGGTGCTAAAATACTGCAGGAATTCCAATTCTCTGTCAAAGTTGAAAGTTGTCAAGCAAAATTTAGACAGAGTCCACCTGGATAAACCTTAAAAAAAGAAATCTGTGCCGTTGCTTTCTTACTCGTACCTCAGCAGTAGCCATTTTATGACCATGGATACAGAATTCAGATTTAAGCCAGGATTCAAAGGAGGCATGAATCTAGTCTAGCTCTGAACTTGGCCATAAATCCCAACACCTTGAAAGAGACCTGAATAAACATTTTTCTTCTTCTGGCCTAACCCATAGTTATAACCACAGTTTCGGTCAGAACAGACTACAACAAAAGATGCTCCTCATCTTCTTCAGAAAATACCACTTTCCAATTCTTTAATCAATTAATTCCAACTAGCATCCAGTTTATTGGTGACCTGAGACATAGAAGACAGGGAAATATGCTGCTCTTGAAGAGACTAGTCCTTGATCTAATGACACCACAAATGGTTGGTTGTACAACACTTGTCTCTACCAGTGTTTGAGTATTTGCATCAGGATAAAGAATGAACCAGTGCCCAAGCGAAGTCTGGAAATTCATACTACCACTTGAATAAATTTTGAAATCAGAAGCATAATTTTGCTGAGATCATCTTATAAATGTCTCTGCTCCATGGAACCAGACTCTAATTCCTTGCTATGCCCTATGAAACCGTGGTTACAACACTCAGCTTAGTACTGTTTTCATATCTCCTGCTTGTTCCTAACCACCCAGCTGAACATCAAGTATTCTGTTACAAACACCCTACGAACCTGGAGTAAGCGGTTTGCTTGGAAAATACTGGTGTCTGAAAACTTATATAGTCTTGCTCTAGGGATAGACCAAAGCCCCAAGACCTAAACGTTTCTAAATTCTCCAGAAGAGACAGAAAAGGGAACAATGCATTTTTTAAAAGCCAGGGGATGGCCAAGAAATCAGCTGACCCTAATCTTGACGTTTTCTTTCAAGCAGAACTCAGTTTTTGGCAATTTTATCTGACCTAGTGTGAAACAAATGCTAAGTAGAAATTGAATAAAAAGATCAGGTTGTCAGCTCATAACAATAAGTTCCTAAGTCTTGGCATACAATAAAATACAAATTAATGGTAAATGATAAAAAGCCCACAGGACAGTCATCTATCAAACTGACAGGCTGCATTGCAAAGTATAGTTTACCTTATCTGTACTGCTTAACATGGCTTGACTAATGTGATTTCTCAGCCTAAGGGACAGATCTCCAGGCCTTCAGATCACCTCCCTCCTTGCACTTTGCTCTGCTATTCCTGAGAGCAGCATGTTGAAGATGAATACTTGCTTGCATCACTACATTAAGGTCAGCACCTTAAGCCCAGAAATGGGATAAAGATTACCACAGTGTTTATTTTCATCTCCTGTAAGGATTTTATCTTCCCAAAGTTTTGCATTACTGCTCGGCAGATCAGGGCAGGATGTAACAAGTAACTCTGACAACAATGTAAATGTGTTACTGTCATGCCATGCAATTGTCATGTTACTATGCCATATTTCCAAAGCAAAAACTGATTGGTTACAAATCACAAAATCAGTAGAAGATACTTGCTATTAAATTGCCGTGGGGAGAAAGGAATTACTTTCAGAACTGTGTGTTTTCAATGAGAGTTCCTGCAAAGAAACAACTTTTAAACTTTATTGAATTTAGTGTTTGAATACTTTTCCCCTTCTATCCATTAACGCTGGAAAACAGCCTTTTGTGGGATTCATTCCAAATCAAATTTAGGAGAGAAGCAGGGATAGTGTGTTCACAGACACATATGTGCAATTAAATGAGTACATGCTCTCATAACAAAGAGCCAACTCAATTACCTCCCAAGTATAAAGCTTACAAAGAAGAAGATGTGAACTTTATTCCAGAAGGTTTACTGAGCAAACATGAGAGAAAGAATGTGGAAGAAATTTATGTGAATGTAAATACTTCATACCTTATAAAATCCCCATTGGCTGATTACAAAAAACTCTTGGAAATGCCAATTAGTCAGGTGTCTCTTTGTCCTTTTTAATTCTCCTACCCTTATTAAATCAATATCTCAGACAACTTATTGGCTCCCCAAAGTCTAGGTCAAACAGAGAGGCAAGAAGAGGTGGAATGAAAGGCTGTGCTTAATTTCATGCCATGATCTAACTGTGGGTGAGGAGAGAAGGAATAATTTAGCTTGATTAAATAACTGAATATACAGTGCCTTGAATGGAAAATTGGCCTTCACACACAAAACTATCAGGACAATCCCTGACCAAAAACCATTACCACTGCTGGTAGCAAAGTTGTGGCCAATTCTTCTCAGAGGTATTTCAATTTTTTTCTGCTCTGCACGTAGGGACTTTTATCTCCTCTCTGACAGCACCCTGTGAAGGAGACTGAGTCATAGCCCTCACTGCACCCAAAGAACCCTCCACCTTCATGGGCTAAAAAAAGACCCTGCTGCCCATGAGCTGCTGTTTACCTCAGCCCTTTCCAGCAGGTGTATGAAATCTGATCACAGCACATGAAGGACAGCAGTCACTGTAGACTTTTGTCAGGTTCGGGGATACTTGGAAATTTGGAATATCATAGTGTGCAATACCATACATTATAGGGAAAATTGGATCAGTGCGGCAAAAATGTTCTGCCTGAGGAAAGTAAAAATGAGGAGCACCAGTCTTATCCACAGCAAAGTTCAGAAGGACAGGGCCTGAGTTGCAACAAGCTGATACAATTCCACTCACCTTGAGGTACCGACCATTTCCATCAGCTGGAGACCCGTCTAAGGAGGTGTATTACAAGCTACTTTTTAAAATGATGATGTTGGGTCAAGGTAAGAACTGAACTATCTGTTGAGTGTGCTGTTCTCATTCCACTCGATTCAATAAGACTTTAGAGCAACAAATCTCTTAAATAAAGCACTTGATAGCTAAGGAAGGGATGAGATAATTACAACCTAATCATACCAAATCCTCTCTTCCCATCCCCTCAAGACTGCTTCTCTTCTTGCTAAGAAAGCAGATCTTCCCCAATTCAAAGATCAAACTCTTAGGAAAGACTTTTTTAAAAAGCAATATAAATATGTAAAAAAAACCCCATGCATTTCTGGAAACCCAGATTAGATTTTAATGCTTCTCAGTAACATCCATATGATAAGAAAGTATTTAGAGGTCCCAGGGAGAACAAGCAGTGGGAGTATGCTAATTAATGAATTTTTATCTTAACACTTGCTATTGAGTGAAAGCAGAGAGGGAAAGCAGACACTGTACAGTGGTAAAAGGACAGAGAACAGGACAGAGAGGAGCAAAAAATACACAAAACTTTTCCCTTGATTTTGGAGATCAGTTAGTATCTGAGGCAGAGCACAGATTAAGATAGGACAAGAGGAAGATTATGACTGCACATGTCTTTGCCTGGATAACATGAGGAATGGCACAACTAGACACAAGAGTTAGATGAGGGATGCAATCAAAATGGAAAATCTTTTCCTTTTGAGAATTTTATTCTCATAATGCTCCTGTACTGCAAATGAACAGAGTCATCTTCAGCCTGGAAATCAATAAGACACAAAGTGATCCAGACAGGGTTTTGAAAAGCTAACTAAATCATGCAGAGTGCAATCCACACCAAACAACATAATGTTTTCAAGGAAACCCCCATGTAGGGCTTTTGCTGCGTTGGTGTCTTTGCCTACTGATCACAGAAATTGTAAGAAATATTAATCAAGAATAGTTTAACTTCAAAATTATCTGAAACAGTTCCTCCTTCTCCTTATCTGGTTGAAAGTTGAGGAAGGGAATGACTTTGCTTAGGTTAACTACAATATTTTGTTTAGCAGTGGTTTGGATAGTTAATTTCTTAAATTACTGAAGTGAAAAATTAGCAATGAAAATTAAACTCAAAAATCCAAATGCTTTGCTTAGAAAATGGTAACATGAATGCAATTGTTTGACTGACTAGAAATTGGTTTCATAGACCTATACAGTTATCAAAGCAGAGAACCTTGCAATGCAAATCCCAGTTTTTCATTTAGAACCTTAAAAAAATAGGGAATTTCTACCATGTTTGAGCAAGCAATTATGTTTTGTACAAAAGGGAGTGCCAAAAAATAATTCTTCTTGCCATTTTCATCTCCTTGCCTTTAGTCTGACTTACACTTTCTCTGTAAAGCAATGTAGCAAATGAACTTGATCTACGGTTTTCAATGTACACCAATGAACGTGGCCAATTCATGTTTAATATAATTGTCTGACCTCTAGGTTTAGTCTGTACATCTGCTACTATTTCACATGCTGATGACATGGACCAAGCAAGGTAATACAGATCTCTCGTCTCACTGAGAAACCATTAAAAGGTTTTGTATTCTTCATTTGGCCAAATCAATTAATATTTTAAGTCTTATGAGAGAACAACTGCTACTTCTTTTCTAATACTTCTGCCTATTAGAACTTTAATGCATGTGGCATAATGAAAATTATAGTAATTTCAGTGCTTAGGGAGTTTCAGCTGCCAAAATAAAAACCTACACCTGCACAATCCTAGGAAAGCGAGTCTGCACCCCTTGGGGGGATCTGTCTCCATGGCAGAGTTTCCTGGATCAGGGCCATTGCTTATTTTATACCCATGGACTGAAAAGTCCTGAATTCTTCTGCTCTGCCTTCTGTGAGTTGCAGCAGTGGATGAGTCATTTTACCTCATACCTAACATGTCATTTCCCATCATCTATTGAGTATGCAACCACAAGAAGATGAAGCAAAAACACAGCTATTTCTTATCTCACAACAGTGTTTATTTTGAGCTAATCAGTCATACTGACATCTGTTTGGCCCTAATCCTGATTTTGTTAATAAACCATTTGTGTAAATCTGTTCTGTGCAAGACCATGCCTTACTGCACCCTGAAGACTGATGAATGCATTTTGGAAGCCAGCAATACTTTAGGATAAGCCCACATTGAAACTCAAGTAATCTTCCAATAAATGTTGTCCATGAATGAGCTCATGAACTTCTAATATGAAGACCAACTTTATCTCTGGGGTCGAAGTCATTCAGTGGGCAAGTTTCCAAATGGGAAAACAAAGCAACCTTCTTACTGCCCAAGATCTTCCTCCAATCTCTGCTGCTTGTTAAAAAAAATGGTCCACTCTTTGATGTGAGCCCTCGCAAATACTGTGGTTATTTAATTATTCTGTTTCTTGTCTCATGGTAATTCTCCTAGATCCTTGCTACAACAATGGTTCATATTTCTGAAGGCCAGAGCAAACCAGACTGATCATCTGGTCTGGCCTCTTGCAAAACATGCACCACAGCATTTCACTTTCTGATCTCTGAATCAAGCCTTATACCTTGTGGGAATTCCAAGGTATTCTGATTTTGACTTCAAGTGCTGGAGAATTTACCACATCTTTGGTTATCCATTCCAGACATATGTTGCCTTCATGGTTAGGACATTTCCAGTTTGGATTTTTCTGATTTTTCATTTTCAAGTCTTACATCCTGCTGTGCTCAAGACACAATGAGGTCTGTTTGGTATCCTGTCCTCCACCCCATGCAAAGATTTCAGACTGAGACCCAGGGGCCCTCTCTGTCTCCTACTCAGATAAAGACACCACCTGGAGCTTCTCACATCTTCAGCTGACAGAAGTGGATTTAACACCAAATTCTCTCTGATAATTCCTCTCTGACATCTCTACACGTTCTCAGCATTTGGTCTGAGGGCAGGGACCAGTGTCAGAGGCAGCAGAACCAGGCAGCGTGGGACATATTTGCTCCTGAGCAGTTCTTGGACACAGCCTAGCCTTGTCTCCCTGCTCCAGCCTCCCTGCCAACTTGGGCCACTGTTGCTCACTCACCCGGCCAATGGCACTTTGTCCCCACTACCCAGGACACACTGCTTCCTCACCGGATCTGCACTGTTTATTCCTCATCCACCTAATCTCTCATTCCTCCTCTTAAAAAGCATGTTTTTACACCACTGGCCTTCCTGGACAGCACTGTTTATGTCACTCTGAGTATGCCTTTGGCTATTTATTTCCCCAGGAAATGCCACGTCACCTGGAAATTTTGTATTTTCTCTGTTACGAAAGAAAGCTTACAGGAATGAATTCTTATTTCTGTCAACTTCCTTGTGTCCTTTGAGAGGCTCCAGCTGCAAAATGGAGTCCGAAGGCAGACTTCTCAAAGAGTCCGCACTGACTGGCTCCACAGTCATTGGGATGTGACCTTTGCAGTCATGTTTCACAGGGGAGGCACAGGGATGTCTGTGCCAAAGCTATAGCACTTTCAGCAGTGACTGTATTCACATCTAGACATTTACTTCTCATTCATCCTGCAGTGTTGCATAACCTGTATTTGTTGCAGGCTTCTGGGAATGCACAAATAAGCACATTTGTGAAAAGTCTGTTTTTCTGCCATCCCGCCTGCCTGTGGACACACGGCTATCCCACAAAATGTCATAGGGATTCAGCTAGTCCTGCACCCTCTCCTCCAGCTGAGGAGCACTGGCGGAGTCTTGCTCCAAGCCAGATGCCTACTTTCCAGAAAATCCCAGGACCTTAGCAATGCTGAGGTCTTCATCCTTCAGCTACTTTGGCTGAAACGAGTCAACCACTTCAAAAGTTTCTGAGGGAAGGAGGAATGACATGCAGGCAGACAGACACTCATGCGGATGGACGGTCACAGGCTAGAAAGACAGGAGGGAGATAAATCATTTGTGTTGTGGGAATTCATTCTCAATCACCTTACCAATCTTTTCTGCTTCACTTTACGATCTCTGCTGTGCAGTCACTGGTTGCTCACCCTTGATGTACACTGAGACAAATCTTATGAGCTTTTTTATCCCTCTGGTAATCACTTGCCTAAAAAGATTTCTTTTCCTGGGAAATTCATAAAACAGGAGCCACTGAGAAAAGCTGCAAAAAACAACTATTTAGTGTACCCAGGCTCCATCTGTTGCTCTCAGCAAGTCCCAGGAAAGTACTGGCAAGCTTAGTTCACTCTGAAAGACCACTGAAATCTGTGACATTCATCTGAAGCAGCCCACGCCCTGTGAGTTTGAAAACCCAGGAAGCATCCCAAGAGCTTTATTTGGGAGCACACTACACTAAGCAGAGCCTCAGGGTTGCTGCAGCCAACCTGAAATCAGTGCAGGAAGCCCCAGGGTGCCACTGAGGGGATCCAGTGGGAAACGGACAGCTATGTCAGCTTGGGAAGAGCTTCACCTTGGCTTTCCTGCTCCCAGATGTCTGCCTGGCCAGTGTAGCTCTCCGGGCTGTGGATTTGGGCTGGGATCACACCATCTCTCCTTCTCCCTGGGGCAGAAGTGCTCTGGCAACACCAGGGTAGCAAGGACAGACCCTGCAGCAGGACGCAGAGAAACAGCCCACTAGGTGCCGGGTTTGCTTTGCAGGGATCATTAGAGCAGTTAAAACACCACCAGCAAAAAACAGGCTGCATGCCCAGAGTATCATACAAGGCCCTCTCTATCAGCCCAGTGCGAATTTGCTGCTCTCATGGGAAAAATCAAAGGGCCCAGGGCAGCAGACAGAATGTTAGCAAGCTACAGAAATAGTGAGTGGCTGATGTCTAGACTCAGGAAAGGAAATTCCTCTCAGTGTTTAGAAGAGCCACACACATACACATACAAATAAAAAACAGGAAGGCATGTGCTGCTGAAGTCTTTGAGAGCAGCCCAAGGGAAACGGTGTAATTTGGTAGAAGAAGCAAACAAGGCATCCACTTAGACATAACCTGTCAGTCCTACCAAGGATGGCGCTCTGACAGACAAGTCCTAAAGAAATTGGATCTGGCACAGCAGCACAGAACTGCCTCTGCAACAAATGTAGGGGACAAGGCCTGGGGAGGGATCCCAGACACATCAAACAGCTCGAGATCTCTTAACAGGAGAAGCAGAAGGTTACAGGTTGTCATATTGCTTGAGAGAGATGCATATTTGGAGCTGTTACAGCTTCTATCTTTTGGCCTGGGAGCCCATCTGTGTTCAGATACATTAATCTCTTTTTGAGAAGGGAACTGGGTGATGTGTGCATACCCAAAAGACCCTAGAAAATCCCTGGCCCAGACATATTTATCACATTATAATGACCTGTAGAAGTGCCAGTTTTTGGTGAGTACTATGTAATGTGGTTCCAACCACAGACTTTATTTTTCCACCATGATGAGGACTACAATCTCTTATCTGAAATAAATAAATAAATGAGAAGGGTCAAGGGGCTGCAAATCATACTGACCTGATTCTCTAATTGATAGCAACACAAAGTGGATTTTTTTTTTGCCTTTTTTTCCCCCTAAGATATTTGCTGCTAGACTGGAGGGCACCCTGCTTCATTTAGCAAAGACCAGAACAGATTCACTTACCAGGTCTCAGACATTATGTGATCTTAATGCAATTTCTCCACCCAGTCAACAAACACCGTATGTTTATTAATTTCAGAAGAGACTAGTGAGGATGCAGTGAGGGAGGGAGGGAGGCAGAGAAGGAGGAAAAGAGGGAGGGGAGGAAATGCCCTTTGACCAAGCAGAATGCTCAGTGCATTGTTACTAGCACAGTATGCTAAAACTAAAGCTGGGCCATGTCCTTTTATTTCACAGCAAAACTTGCCTTAGGACTGGAAAACAAGATTTCTGTTCCACTGGGCTGGTACACAGCATAAGACACAGGCAGGAAGTGAAGAAGAATTTACAAATGAGAGGACAGGGGAATATAAATTAAAGCATCTTTCTTTTTGCAAAAGAAAAAGAGTTGGGACAATAACTCTGCCCCTGCACATCGCTAGGCTATCTCCTGGCACACTCAAGCCCTTCTGGTTTGCTGGACCACCACAGCAGCCCCCTCCCACAGACAAGCTCCTTGTGGGAGAGGGCAGCTGTGAGCACAAGGGCACAGACTGGTGCTCACTAGAACCCTGGATACACAAAGTATTGCTAGGACTCTCAGAACACCACCACAGGGAATGTGTCTGAGTGGATCATAAAGAAAAATAAAGGTCAGGAGAAAGAGATTGCCACCCTCATTGCAATTCATAGTATCCACATCGTGTTTCTCCACTGGCTCGAAGTAAGGTAGTGTCTGTAGAGCCTATTTAGCTTGGAACAGCAAGCTATGTGCATCCAAGCAGCCATGCTGCAAGCATTTCTCTTATGCCTGGTGTCTCAGCTTCTTCCCAGATCCACAGCTGAGCCTCACTGCTAACTTTTGATGGGGACCAGGAATCAATGCTTGCCTCTTACATCTCCTTTCTTGACCAAAGGACTGCATATCACAGCTCTCCATCCTTGCCTTGCCTCCTGATAACTGCCTTCTTGGTCCACATTTGAAACTTTCATAAGGACCCAGCAGTGTTCCCAGCTTAACAGAAGAGACTGTGAAGAAGATGTGAATGCACTTCATCCAGCTACATCCATGTTAATGCAAGTTGTACTTAGCTCACTCTGTCCCACCATTTACCTCCCACATAAACGAGGGGTTTTGGCCGAACATGTAAATGCTTTAGTTCAAGGCAAGTATTTGGTTTAGAGTGTGAGTCACTGAGTGAAAACATCATAGCCTACAGTATGCAGAAAAAGAGCCTAATGGATCTATCTAATTCTCTCTTTTCACCTTAAGTTTCCTAGATCTTGCACATCTGATTATATCTGTGTGGAACAAAGGAGAGAGATATCAGGTAGTTCAGCTACTATAAAAATCGTCATTAACATTTCTCCTGATAAAAATACCACAGCATTATATGTGCATGACACAAGAGGTTATTGATTTTTTGTCAATTATAGTTGATACAGGATAAAGTATTCCCCTTTGTCTGGTCCCCAAAGCTTTTTCTCAGGGAGATTCCTATCAGGGAGCTAATGTTGCACTCTTCATTGATGAAGAGTTACATAAAAGGGATTTCAAATACCATGAACCATAAGCCATAAGCCACCTCCTTGGAACCTATTCCTAGGAGCAGATGGCTTACACTGCTTGCCAAAACTTTTGTCCAGCATGGAGAGCATTCAGCTAGTGCTAAAACTTAATACGTGATTTTTTTCTACACCCAAGGAGTTTGCTATGAATTTCTGCACTGAACAGCTTTCCTCTCTGTTGTAAGACAGATGAGGTCACCAGAATTACAGTAAATACTGAGCCCAGAAAAACTGAATTTCATGTTGCTCCATCATGCTTTTTGCTTGTCACTTCTACTCTTGCAGGTGACAGTGACTATTGAACAATTTGAAGACTGTGAAGTCACAAACTAATTGAAAGCTTGTAGAGATCTGTCAGAAGTGTCTTCCTGATGCCTTGAGCCTCTACTACACCTTATTTAAACACATGCTATTTGGAAGATTCAAAGGCAGCTCGTAAGGAGAAAGCAAGAATGCACCTGGATAAAGAAACACACAATCTGTTTATTTTCTTCCTTCTGTTCTTGCATCATATTAATTTCTTAATGGGTAAAATACATTTGCAGTCCCTGGAATTCCACATTCTGCTTCTTAACTTTTTTTTTTAACTGTATGGTGCAGCCAGGTGGTGAACCAATAACATTTTTCACCTTGGCTGACACAATTAAACACTATGATTTTCAACCACCAAGAAAAGTTGGCTGGTTGAGTAAGGGCAGTTTGACAACTAAGATATTTATGTACAGCCAAAATGAGATAGTGCCCTATATTTTAAACAGTTCAAGTCAGAGGAGAAAAATGTAAAATTGGTTGTTAGATAATAATGCCTAATCTTTGTTTTTATGGCACATTGCTGTGCAATTAAGGTTGGCCCATGAAAGCTGTGCATGAGTTTTTAAATTGCTGAATGGCCTCATAGATGGCAGGAAGGAAAATAAATATTCTACTGTTTATACTTTCTGAAGTAAAGTCTTCGAGATAAACAGTGTGTCAGGCTGACAGGTGTGACTTCTTTAGCCTTTGCCTGATGAATTTTTCATTCACAGCTGAGGCTGATAGCCTGAAACTGTTGATGGAAAAACCCCATGGTTCAGATTTTGATGGGAATATGAATGTCTGGGTTTTAGAAGGGTCTGACTTCCGTGTAAAGAATTACAGGCACTCTGCTGTGTAGGCACCATGGGGGAAGGACGGCGCTGCAGGCACGCTGCATCGGACTGGTGTTTCATTCAAGGTAAGCAATATAAGGGTATGGAGTTTTCTAGGAAGATGATCAGATGCTTCTGCCCCATGATACTTGGAAAGCGGAAAGGTTCTTTAAAGCCTTCTCCCTAATTATTCATAAAAATCCCCAAACCATGCACTACCACACCATTCTTGATTTTGGCAAATTCCTCACTTACCAATGTCCAATTCTTTGTGGAACTGCTGCTTGTAAGCTAGTGACAGGAACATTAATAGCATCTATCTCTTGCTAGTTGTGTTTGGCTTGTCCCAGATTTTAGCTTAGGTCAGCCTGGGTCCAAGGAGGGCTGGATGGAGAGAAATGGACTTGTATTGATTACAATTAGGAGAAAATGATGAGCAGGGATCATCTGTACAAGCAATTTCACATTGTAAAAGAAAGGCTGCAATCTCCAGGCTAACCAAATGTGAAAAAAGGCTTGCTGAGCCCATGCCAGTACATGGAAATTCCAAGAACAACAAGCTAATCCAATAAGATCCAATAAGACATTGAGATTGAGAAGTAAAGAGACAAATTGTGCTCATACTCCATGAAAATACAGAGCAATTGTAAGTCCTATAAACTCCCCAAGATTATTTTTCCTGTCCAAGAAAATCACTTCTGTCTCATATGGCTTGAATTTAAACCAACTAGCTTAAATCCTCGCCCTTAACTCAATCACTGAGAAAATAAAGAGAAAGGGGGATCGAAGTTCAAAGTAAAACAGTGGGGCAGCACATGGAGCTGGGCACAGGGATGGCGTGCCAGGCAGACACAGACTCCTGCCCCACCACTCCCACGTGGGGCATGGGCCAGATGGGGTTTGTTGCCTTAAAAAGCTGTAACCGCAGGAACCAAAGGGGAGCTCCTCCCCTGCCTAGGGCTTCTGAAGGGCTTTCACACTTCAGAGGACTTGTCACTGGTCAGTGGCCCCATGTGAATGCACAACAGCTCCAAGATGTCATTTCTGTATTGACAATCATCTGCAAGTGTTTGGGAAGAGGAGGAAGGACATACGTAACCCTTCACTTCTTCTCTTACACAATACTTTCTACTACATATTAGCAGTCTTCCCAGCTGCTTCAGGCATAGATCATTTCAAGTTTTTCACAGTAATTAACTGCACAGTCCCTTTTTCCCCTATGAAACAGCTGATTTATGAGGTGATGGCAAGACTGTATTTCATCAGGTCACCTAGCAGTGAGATAGAGATGAAAACTGACTCTAAAACCCTTACCGTCTTTTAGGTGGTAAGTTATAAACATTGCTGAGGAAAGACAAAAAGATTGGAAAGCTCTGAGCATGCCTTAATTGTAAAACAATAGGAAAATCAGGGCTAGGCTATGATTAAATTGAACAGGAGTCTAGACCACACACACGCACACACAAAATACATAAGCCATTTCAGAGCTGAATACCAAGTATGGATTTTTTCATCCCCACAAATGATAACTGAGAGGATCAATTCTTCTCCAGAAGTTCATTTTTACTTAGAAGAGTGACTTTGTAAAATATCTGCTTTCTCTGAGTATTCAGTACCTACTATGCTTACTCCAGCAACCATATGTGCATTAAGTTTTGCTGTTGTTAACAATGAACAGTCAATGGAGTCATGATAGGCAATTCCAAAATGCAAAGAAAAGGGATTTGCAACCAAGAAAATACTGTGACCAACATACCCCTTACTGTTGGTGGCAGTGCTTCACCAACACGACTGGCAGTGACAGCAGTTGAGTGTAAGGAATGAAACAGAAATCTTCTAGCCTTCTCCATTTACCACATTTAATCCAGGCTTAGCAATGCCCAGTCAACACAGAACTCCACATAGCTGGTTTTTTTTTTTTTTCCAAAAGACCTGTTGTTCTGTCCACAGCACAACACGACAGACATATATAGCACTTCTAGAAGGGTGTACATTTTCTCCTTTTTTTTTTTTTTTAGGACTAAGCTCTGTTTTCTTCTTCCTGCACATACTTTTCCTAAAGATTAAGCTGCATAATATCTCCTTTGATTTGTTTTCTCATTTCCTTAAAAAAAAAATAACCAAGAGGAAAGAGATGGTGTGTCTCTACAAGGTTATTTGTGCAAGAAATCCTATGTTATAGATTTACATGCATGGGACAGTTAAATGAAAAGGGGAAAGTTCAGTTTAGAGGCCCATGACAAAGGAAATGGAATCATGGTGTCAGTTACATTTCCCTAAATGAGAAAACATTTGGTATAAAGAGATGCAAAGACAGGGGGAGAAGTAAAGACACTGTTTTGCTTTGCAGAGCCAGGGAGCACCCAGCCGAGCAGGGTGGGGGGATTTGAGTTCCCATCTGGGCATGAGGTACAGCATGGCTGGCAGCCCTGCAGTTTTCCTGCAGCCGTGAGGGTGTTCCTAGAACATCTGAAAGGAAAATTTGGCAAGTAATAGAGGAGCTGGATGCAAAGGGAGAAAGACTGTGGATTAAAAATGATCACTTTCCAGAAATAAAAACAATAAACAGCCACCAATTTCTGCCTTGCATAACAGGAGACATGGGGATACCAATATATATCAACAGTATAATATGCTCACTCACTCCCCCATTCATGTTAGTTTGCACTGGCTTCTTCAATATTTATCAGAAGGAAAAGGCAGGAGTTTTGTTTACAGAGTGATATAAATAACAAAGCCTGAAAGGAGGAACACGATGCCCTGGCTCTGCAGTAATGACAAAAGCAGTGTGGCTGGCTGTCAGGCAAGTCCCCTATCTACTGGCAGCACAGTGATCCAACATTGTGCTATCCAAGGCTGCAGCCACCCACTGCTGGTGCAGGCACGGAACACAACCTTTCCCTCCATAAATAACAGTACTCCATCCAAGTGTCATTATTAAATTCTTTCATGTGTGATGCAAGCCATCCCCAGGAATAAATAGTCTAGTGCATGATTATGCAGGATGGTTTTATAGGGAGACAGTTAAAGAAAACACTGCCCACACCAGATTAGACTCGGACAAATCAGAGAAAACTATGAAAGAGCATGCATATTTTTTAAAGTGTTGCATTAAACACACTTCAAAATCCTAACATCTGACTATTTGTATTCTTTTATCTGATGCTATGCAATCCCTACCCTTAGGTTCCAGCAACTGAAAGCACTTGAGCCTCAGACAAAATGGTGTCTGCCTCACCAACATCCCACCAAATGCCCTGTTGGAGCTGACCGGGTGAGTGTGTCCAGTCAATGTTGACTCCAATCCCATTAGGTGCAGCCAAGGACTGCTCTCCCATAACACACAAAAGCAGGAGTTCGCCAAAGCACTGGTTTCCAGTCCAAACCAATACTCAGACAAAAACAATTTCAGAATAGAAACAATGTCCTAATTATATCTCCCCCAAATATTAATAAAATATTACAGTCATTAAAAACAGACCTTTCAAAAAATCAAGGCCTTTACAAGATCTTCAGCCACCAGCATCTCTCTGACAAATTCATAGTGCTCATTACCTTTACTTATCTCTTGTCTTCCTCAAGATGCAAGAGGTCACATGATGATCCTCCCAGACCAGAAGAGGTACAGGGAGGTCTCTGCCCACACACAGGAGGGATGTCAGATCAGATCTCTTATTTTGGGAGGTAGAGGGAGTCTGAGCTTCCTGAGAAAGAAGCTCAAATCATTGGCATTGCCACCTACTTTTTTTTCCAAATTCCTTTGCTTTAGGGAGATTTAGACAGCATCGAGCAATTCTGCTGCTCACCATGTAATGCATCGTCCATAACATTGCTCTCTCTCTTTTGTCCATAACAGCTTTAGCTCTCCGGGCAGGGAAGGGAATTCTTTGTTTAAATTGAAAATGCTCATAATTTTCAGGGTTCCCTTCATGCTATTCAAATAACAAACCCAATTAAAAATATTTCTGGTTTACCTTTGCGTGATGACACTAAGGTGATTCACTTCTTCCTGCCTGCACTAGCACAAAAGGGAAAGAAGACTACTATGAATGAGCATGGCCCCCATGATAGAGGACAATTTCCTTGAGTTCTCTCACTTCCTTTGACACCTTCATTGCACCCACCAGTCTCTTACGGGAGTGAAGGAAAGAGAATAATGCTGAATAACAGATTCTGTCACCATAACGGTGCATTACTGGAAGATGTTCAGATACTGTCACATATAAAGCCCACATAGGAGAGAACAGCAAGTGGGGGAATCCTCCCATATTGCTCTTTATGGGGATGGGCAACAGAGGAATTATCCCAATGGTATTTGAAGCTTTGCCAATATTTTGACTGAGAAGGAAGCCTGATCAAAGAAAGAGTAACGTTACACCTGGAGGGATGGTAGGGGTAAGAGCATATGTAACTCAAAGGCTTCAGACAGATATTCAAAAATCTACTACATGGTCTATCTAATTCATTGGTTCATAAACTCTAATGGTCCAGGGAATATTTTACAGTACTCCTGCCCCCTCCCCAATTTGGCTTTAAGGCAGTATAATATTTTGATCTCTAAGCTGTGCCAGCTCAGACATCTGCTGAAGAAAAATTAAGGAAAGACCAGCTGTGTAAAGGATAAACAACACTAACTTTATCATTGCTGTTTTTTCCTCCACTGATATTTTGTTTATTCACAGAACTATTTTATTTTATTGGAAATTCTGGTGTTCAGCTGGACTCAGTCTATACAAAGTGTCTTCTTCCAACGGCATGATGTCGATCTGCGCCAGCTATGGATCAAGCCCTATGTGTAGGAGACATACTGTATTTCCTGTTTTCTGGCCCTTGATCTCTGGGTTATTATCCATCATATTTTGCCAGAAGTGTCTACTTGCTACATAACAGCTTCAAAGTCAGGCTGGGCTTGATGGAGGACATTTAACACATATGTTCCTTGGCCTTGTATTCACTTTCACGTGCATCTTTCCCCCTCTCAACCGATCATCACCGTGCCCATAAATCTTCCCTGGGACACTCTCTGAGAGTCCACAGAGGCATCTGAGCTCGCTCATGCAACAGTGCTGTGATGAGAGGGCAGTGGCTGACAAAAAAGGAGCACTTCTCCCATCAGGTGGTCTGCTCTTCCTTGTCAGTCACACACTGTGGGGGAAAAGTAGCTGAAAACCAACTGTCCTGCCAAAAAGGACAAAGGAGTTTCTTGTGGGTGGTGCGACTGCATTATTTATTTATTTTACCTATTTACCACACTCCAGTCACAAGCTTGATTTTCCCTAATCTTACAAGTCGCCTGCCAAGGACACAGAGCATCTGGCTTTCTTCAGCAAATAAACTGTTTGCCATGTGTCTGCTGTCCAAAAAGACATGCTGCCCCCAAGTTACAATCCTGAAAAGGATTCTGTCAACATGTTTTATCAACTAATAATAATAATAAAAAAACCTCCTGTGTTTTTCTTGCAGCTATTTATAAAATGTCTCCAGAAGCCAGACAGTGAATCAGCCTCCTTATCCAACTTTTGTTTCTACCAATGCAAATACTCTCCGGTTTGTTATTGGAGGGTTGTTCAAAAACAGCTGGGCTGCTGGCATTCAAACTATTCCTTTATTTAAGGGGTTTTGTTCTGAGTACAAAGACGCAGATTCGGAGATCATTCATGGACTTAAAGTCAAGCATATACTTAATTACTTCGTTGCACTGAGGCCTAAAGCATTTGTATTGAAGTGAAATTACACACAAACAGCCTTTCCACACAAGCACCCACGACAGGATGAACGTTGGCAGAGATGGTGCTGTGGTAGCTGAGGAGGGGTTGTAAATTCCCTTCACCCTGGTGAGCTGGAGTGAGTCAAAGCAGTTAAATAAGTTGGGGCAAAGGCTGTGTATGCACAGCTTTCACTTGGAAGGTGGCTGTGGCAGAATGCGGAGGGAATCACATCCTCAGAAATTTCCACACAGGCAGTGGTTGCACAGCTCATGCTCAGGCAGTGGGCACAGGTAAGGAATTTTAGCCCTGTGTATTTTTCAGGCAATCGTGCTGCTCCTGGTGCAAAGAAGCCAGTAGCAAACCAGCAGTTACCTCTATCCTTCCATTCTCCCTCCTCTCTCCCATCAGGGCTCCATTTGCCCAGGTTAGTAAGTGCTTACTCACTCGCAGAGTGAAGGTCCCTATTGCATTTAACGGGACCATTGCAAGGAACTGCCCAGCCGTGAATTTGCTGTGAGCTGACTAAAGTGTAAGAAAAACTGTTGCTAAGTCTCTTTAAATGCCCTAGGAGGATCTGATCCAACCCACACTGAAATCAAGGCAAAGACTCCCACAGATTTAAGTAAGTATTAGATCAAAGTCTCAGACTGTAAAATCTTCAGGGCAGGGACCGTGGCTTTGTTACAGTGCACAGTGTGCACTTAATGTGCTCTCTAAGTAATAATAAATAAGAATTTGGAGGTAATTTGATGGTGGGTTGGGAAAAAGTTTCCAAAGCTTTCCAAAGAGCCTTGTTATCCCAGCGTACTAATGTATTCTACCAAAGCTATGTTAATATTTTTAAATATCTTTACACAAAGATTGTAAAATCCTAGTTGGTTACATGGGTTTCAATCATTCTGCAGCAGCTATTCATTTCATATTAACAGTTCGACTTGCCAAAAAAATACAATAAAAAGCCTATCTATCTGTTATTATTCTTTTGCACATAATTAATGGCTTGCTGCTAACCTCAGCTGCACAAAATCATTGGAATCTTTTCTGCTCCCCTTCAGCTTCTTTCCCTCCAACATGAGATGCAACTCAAAAAGTTATCTTCAAGTTCAGAAGTCAACAAGCTATCCATCACTTTCAGAGCTCTGCAGAGGAAGACAGATAAACATGGGAATGAAGGGACAATGGAATCTCTAAAATACACGTCGCTTCCTTTGACTAACCAACTGATAGACAAGAACTGGCTCTTGTGGTTCACACTCGAGGATGATTGTAAAAACTTTCGACAGCTAAATGAGATGGGTTTTTTTTTATATAAAGATACTCAATTTAGGACTGTTTCTTCACTGTATGTTAGCTCTGCCAGCTTTGAATGAGGCATAGACTGGCCCCTTCAGTCTTACCTGGGAAATGCACAGGGCCACTGTCTGTCTGACTGCTTTGTGTTAGTGGCAGACTTTTCCCTTCTATCTCTGCAAGACCCTCAAATTACAATTTACTGGCTGAATCACCACAAGAACAAAACCTAGAATTTAACCTGAAATCTTGCATGGCACCTAATGAAAGTAACGGGCAAAGCCCAGGCCTGCCAAATATCCATTGCTTGATGTCAAGGAGGGGAATATATTTATTTTACTGGAACTGTAATCCCAGGATCTCTACTGGGATACCAACATTTTGCAAATGCTTCCTCTGAGATACACTATCAGTTTGCAAAACAGGCTCTTTGTGTGCTCTCAGGAGTTGTGGGTACAGATAACAGAAAATAACAAGTAAGGCAAAGCACAACAGATTATCAGTTAAGTGGGAGATGCTGATCTTGTTGACAGTCACAAGAAGTCTGCAGTAACTCAGCTGATCTCTGTCAAATTGCCCTCCACAAATGTCACTGAGTTCAGGACCGTCCCAGGAAGAGGGTTGTTTTTGCAGCTTTGTAACTCTAGCTGTGCACTGGAAGGTGTGAGCAAAAGTAGTCACAAGTCCTCTTCTCTCTTAGCAGGCCTTTGAGAACCTTACAGGATTAGAGGACAGGCTGCTGTGTGTAAGCTGGTCTGCTGGAGAAGGTATACAGCCATGCTCAGATGGATAAGAGCACTGCAAATCTGCCTAAAATGCCAAAAATTGGGAAGACAGAATAATCTTTACTGAGGTTTCATATATAATTCAGTGGAAATTTTGCTCTACTGCCTAACCGTTTTTCATCTGAGCAACTGCCTCATCTGAAGCTGAAACAAGGGGGGGTGTGCCCCCCAAGAACCCTCATTGATGTTTTGCACGTAACACTTCACCAGAGGTAACTCAAAATTCTAGTTTTCACTCCCTATTTCTCCATTTAGCTATTCTGAAAACAAAGACCTTTCAGTCATATGGAGGGTTTGGACGATGTACTGAAAACCTTTCATATGACCTCCACCGTAAATTGTAAGAAACTCCACAGGTCACTTCTCCAGCTATCCCACCTATAGAGCAATTCCCCAGCCAGCAGAGCTGCAGCAGCTGGGGATGAAGCCCTGTCTGAGAGGGTGTTAGAAATGTTCCATACACTAATTGAAAGGCTCACTTCCATTGCCATGAATTCCATAAATTCAGAGTTTAAAGATGTCTTAAGAAACACCAGACAGTGGAACAAAATTGGATCCTTCAGTCATAAAAGATCCACCTGAATCTCCCTTAAGGATGAAGCATACAGTTAACCTCTAGGCTCATATGAGACATTTTGCTGGAATTCCTTTTAAATACATCCTGCCCTCAATCTTCTTTGGGATGCTATTCTTGATGCACTCTAATTCTCGTTGATCCATTACTGTTTTCAAACCTTTTCATCAGGTTTTCACTAGTAAGCCAATGACTGACCAGCAAAGTCTCTCAGACTCAGAAGAGACTTCCTGGATGAGAAGAGATATCTTCACACAGATGATTTCGTCTATCTCCATTTTTTCTCAAGACACTACATTACTTCCTCACTCTTACAGCAGAGTTCCTTACCCTGAGCCATGACAGATTTACAGATAGAGCAGTCCTGATCACCACATCAGACTTAGTTTCAGCTGCCAGGTGTATCACTACAATATTCCTTGCTTTAAATTGTAACGTCCTCCTAACCCTAATAAGAATTCTCCTAAACCTCTGCTCCATTGACTAACCCTCTGTCTCTCTGTCACCCTTTCAGATGTGTTGTCTGCTTCTATTAGTGTCTCAATTATAGCTATCCTTTCATGTTTTAATCCCTGCAACATCCCTATTTAGGTCATCCCTGAGTAGCAGATTGTAGCAAGGATAGCAGAGCTTTCCACCCACCTCTCCAAGCAGCTGCATAATTGTCCTCAGTGCAACAGAATACTGCCCTCTGCAAGAGATTAGAGGTTAGTTTGAAGGAGGCCTATGTGAAGTTAGCTGCAAATATCCCCCTCGTGATACCTTCAGGTAGGGTAGGAATCATAATTTCATCTTCATAAAATTAAGGACATACAAAAGAGAATAGAATGTATACCTTCTTCTGTCACACTGAGACCATGTGTGGTTGAGTCACTGTCCCTGGAAGTATTTAAAAGATATGTACATGCGGTGCTTAGAGACATGGTTTAGTCAAGGACTGTCATCTTAAGTTTAGGATTGGATTCAGTGATCTTAAAGGTCTTTTCCAACCTCAGTGATTCTATGACTCTATGAATGACTGTAGTAGTCAAATAAGGAGGTAGGAGGTTCAGCATTACCACCTTCCTCTGCCTCCAGCCACATCCTCCTCTTTATCTACAAACTCATCATCCGTCACCAGAAGGATGAGAGGCAGCAGCTTTATTCCCTCAAGTGGTACAAAGGCCATTTGTGTTAGGTAGGAGACAGAGCTCAGAAAAGCTCAAGCAAGAGGACTGAGAAGGGTTGTTCTGAGGTGAAGGGACTTGTAATTGCCCCATAAGAAGTTTGTTCCAGGATGCAGAACAGGGTCTCCTCACTGGAACCCCAACACTCACCTTTAAC